>NC_044403.1:16985201-17070201 GCF_006542625.1 Nomascus leucogenys
TGGAATTGCAATCAGTGTGTACTTTAAAGGAGTTACAGAACACACCTACGCAAACCATTTTTTAATTTCCAACTTTGTTACTCTATTAAATCAAATTTTAAAAACTTGACTTCTGTGAGCATAGAGAACTTGAAAATGATACTTCATTATACATACAGATGTCAGGAAAAATGTAAGTCCAAGTAGGCAAAACACTAGATTCCATTTCCTTTCAACACTCTTTGCTAAGCCCTCTCCTCAGTCCTGGAGGTGAAAAAAGAATAAAATATTGCCCTTGCATTTAAAAGATCAACATTCTACTTGGGGGAATAGATATGAGGACAGACAAGTTGGGATATAATGCAGTAAGTGCCATGAAATAGTATGAGCTCAGTCCTTTGAGAGAACAAATGAGGGA
Source organism: Nomascus leucogenys (assembly GCF_006542625.1). Classification (NCBI taxonomy): domain Eukaryota; kingdom Metazoa; phylum Chordata; class Mammalia; order Primates; family Hylobatidae; genus Nomascus; species Nomascus leucogenys. Next base: position 16,985,599 of record NC_044403.1, read on the forward strand.
ACTCTACTTTGCCTTGAAAAATTGAGGCTAGTTTGATGAAATAGATAAGTCATTTCTTGAATCAGAGAAAGTAGACAATTAATGTATTCTATGAGTTAAATGTGTTGCTTATTTCAAAAGAAAAATACAGAAATAAGGCTAAATGTATATGCCTCTACTTACAGAATTGTGTATAGGCAATTCCTTTGTAACTAATTATAATAGCAGAAACAATAGCTAGCATTTATTACACACTTATTATGCACCAGACAATGTTCTAAGTGCTTGCATGCATTATCTCTGTTGCTCCCCGTAACAATCATAGATGCATTATTATTATTTGCATTTTATATCTGAGGAACCCAAGGCACTGGCAGGGTAAATGACTTGTTCAAGGTCAGGCAACAGAACTAGGAAGGAGCAGAGAGAGGATATGAACTGAAACAGTCTGTCTCTAGAGCCTGATATCATAAGGTTTTTATTTTCAATAAAGTACTTCATGATGGACAAATATAAAACATCCTATTTTCAATAATATTTTTTGTAAAATTTTTCTTTGATATTTCAAATGTTTAAAAGGGTGCTTTCTGCCCAGAACCACTTCATTGCGTCCATTACGAAGTTAGCTGGTTCTAAGCTCCATAGCAATATATTCTTGACAGCAAACAAGAACCTGGCTTACTTTATTCCTCAGCTTTTGACAACTTTTATTATTTCATTTATCTGCTATTCATAGCGAGATGTAAACATCTTACTTCCCAGTGTGATCCTCATATCAACAGTGGGTCAGTTTAAAATATTGGGAATCAATATGTTATAAAACATCAGCCAGTACTAAAAAGGCAGACCCAGAGAAAATTCATTGAATGTCAAATAAAAAATAAACATCAACAGTTAAAAATGTAATAAGATAATAAATAAAGGCAGGGAATTAAAAAAATTTCTTAACCCCGAAAGCAATTTGACAAGTAAGATATACCTGTGTTAAACACAAAGCCACTTACAGTACAGGGAGCAATGAATTTTTCATGCAGGTAAACAGAACAATTCTTTTCTAAATTTAATAGACAGAATACATAACATTAGTGCCATTGATAGTAGGGTTGGGGACTCAGAATTAGAACACTACAGTCTCTGTGAAAACATTAGTTAGCACAGGCTCTACATATTTCATTGATTTGTGTAGACACACTTAAGACTAAACGTTTCTAGACTGAGGATCTCTTTTTCATCCCACATACGCATGCATATATTTCTTATGTGCAGGTACTCAGCTCTGCTATATACATCTTACTCTCAGCCCCTCTTATCCCTCTCCTCCAAACTTGCACAATCTGATCCTATGGTTAGTCAGTCAGTCTGCACTTGTCTGTGAGACATCTTTTTATTGACCTGTCATTGAATCCACACTTCTATAGAAAGCCCTATAAGAAGTGAGAGAGAAGTAGGGCATTGCCTTCCTTTTGGGACATTTAAAATTTAATGTGCAACAGCTAACAATCAAAAAGAAACAAATAGTAGTCTTGAAACTTGTTGCCTAGATAAAATAGATAGGAAGACAATCGTCTAGGAGGAGGTGTGATTGGGGTCTTGCAGGCCTTTCAATTCACCCAGTGAAAATATGCACTACCTACCATACTTTCACAAACACTGGAACTTAACAAATATTTTCTTCCTCCAGTGCTGTTGCTTTTAGGACTGGCACACATCTCCAAAGAGCCACAGCCTTCCAGGTGGGCACCTCCTTTCCCCAGCTTCTCTTCCTTCTGACCGTAAGTACCTATAGCACTCATGAGGCTCTTAGCATGAATTAAGAGTATAAGCTAAAAAAAAAAAAAAAAAAAACCCTAATTGTGAAAGGGCAAAGATCAGTTAGTACATAGAAAATATTTTTGTTTTTGCTGGCATTTTTGACAGATTATTTTCCCAGAGCCCTAGCAATCGCGTGTGTGTGTGTGTGTGTGTGTGTGTGTGTGTGTATTCTTTTATTGGTGTGTGTATTGAATGAATATTTTTGAGTCTCTTGCATGTCCTAGGCATTATGCAAATTTCTAGGGAAAATGCGCAACGCCTAGTCTCAAGGTCCTTCCACTCTAATGGGGGAAATATGTATGTGCAAGTGTGTGTGTAATGTGTGTATTAGATATTTATCATATGGTGAATAATGAAATATGATTCTCCGGAGGGTAGAATTATTTTGTGGGAAATACAGAGAAGAGGCACCAACAAACCTGGAATATTATATGAAAGGATGAAAAATTGTCTTAGAGATGATATTAGAACTCTGACCTATACAAAGAGTAGGAAGTAGTTTTTTAAAGAGTGGAAAATCCATAAGCAACAATGGTAGAGTACCCTCTGTGAGGAACACAGGCAGCTGAGATTGTGGCAGCATAGAGAGTAAGGGAGAGAGTTGCAAAATACAAAGGTACAATCGGAGGCCTGGGTCAAACCACAGGGACCCTTAAAAGCTCTGATGTGTTAAACAGAACCAACAACGAAAACCACGTGATTATCTCCATAGATGCAGAAAAGGCCTTCAACAAAATTCAACAGCCCTTCATGCTAAAAAATCTCAATAAACTAGGCATTGACTGAATGTATCTCAAAATAATAAGAGCTATATATGACAAACCCACAGCCAATATCATGCTAAATGGGCAAAAACTGGAAGCATTCCCTTCGAAAACCGGCACAAGACAAGGATGCCCTCTGTCACCACTCCTATTCAACATAGTGTTTGAAGTTCTGGCCAAGAAAATCAGGCAAGAGAAAGAAAGGGTATTCAATTATGAGATGAGGACGTCAAATTGTCCCTGTTTGCAGATGACATGATTATATATTTAGAAAACCCCATTGTCTCAGCCCCAAATCTCCTTAAGCTGATAAGCAACTTCAGCAAAGTCTCAGGATACAAAATCAATGTACAAAAATCACAAGCATTCCTATACACCAATAACAGACAAACAGAGAGCCAAATCATGAGTGAACTCCCATTCACAATTGCTTCGAAGAGAATAAAATACCTAGGAATCCAACTTACAAGGGATGTGAAGGACCTCTTCAAGGACAACTACAAACCACTGCTCAATGAAATAAAAGAGGACACAAACAAATGGAAGAACATTCCATGCTCATGGATAGGAAGAATCAATATCGTGAAAATGGCCATACTGCCCAAAGTAATTTATAGATTCAATGCCATCCCCATCAAGCTACCAATGACTTTCTTCACAGAATTGGAAAAAAACTACTTTAAAGTTCATATGGAACCAAAAGAGAGCCCACATTGCCAAGACAATCTTAAGCAAAAAGAAAAAGCTGGGGGCATCCCGCTACCTGACTTCAAACTATACTACAAGGCTACAGTAACCAAAACAGCATGGTACTTGTACCAAAACAGAGATATAGACCAATGGAACAGAACAGAGACCTCAGAAATAACACCACACAACTACAACCATCTGATCTTTGACAAACCTGACAAAAACAAGAGCTGGGGAAAGGATTCCCTATTTAATAAATGGTGCTGGGAAAACTGACTAGCCATATATAGAAAGATGAAACTGGATCCCTTCCTTACACCTTATACAAAAATTAATGCAAGATGGATTCAAGACTTAAATGTTAGACCTAAAACCATAAAATCCCTAGAAGAAAACCTAGGCAATACCATTCAGGACATAGGCATGGGCAAGGATTTCATGACTAAAACACCAAAAGCAATGGCAATAAAAACCAAAATAGATAAATGGGATCTAATTAAACTAAAGAACTTCTGCATGGCAAAAGAAACTACCATCAGAGTGAACAGGCAACCTACAGAATGGGAGAAAATTTTTGCAATCTACCCATCTGGTAAAGGGCTAATATCCGGATTCTACAAAGAACTCAAACAAACTTACAAGAAAAAAACAAATCCATCAAAAAGTGGGCAAAGGATATGAACAGACACTTCTCAAAAGAAGACATCTATGCAGCCAACAGACACATGAAAAAATGTTCATCATCACTGGTCATCAGAGAAATGCAAATCAAAACCACGATGAGACACCATCTCACACCAGTTAGAATGGCAATCATTAAAAAGTCAGGAAACAACAGATGCTAGAGAGGATGTGGAGAAATAGGAATGCTTTTACACTGTTGGTGGTAGTGTAAATTAGTTCAAGCATTGTGGAAGACAGTGTGGCAATTCCTCAAGGATCTAGAACTAGAATTACCATTTGACCCAGCAATCCCATTAGTAGGTATATACCCAAAGGATTATAAATTGTGCTACTATAAAGACACATGCATACTTATGTTTATTGTGGCACTATTCACAATAGCAAAGACTTGGAACCAACCCTAATGTCCATCAATCATAGACTGGATTAAGACAATGTGTCACATGTACACCATGGAATACTCTGCAGCCATAAAAAGGATGAGTTCATGTCCTTTGCAGGGACATGATTGAAGCTGGAAACCGTCATTCTCAGCAAACTATCACAAGGACAGAAACCCAGACACAGCATGTTCTCACTCATAGGTGGGAATTGAACAGTGAGATCACTTGGACACAGGGTGGGGAACATCACACACTGGGGCCTGTCATGGGGTGGGGGGCTGGGGAAGGGATAGCATTAGGAGAAATACCTAATGTAAATGATGAGTTGATGGGTGCAGCAAACCAAGATGGCACATGTATACCTCCCTATGTATCAAACCTGCATGTTGTGTACATGTACCCTAGAACTTAAAGTATAATTTTTTTAAAAAAGATCGCCCTTCAGCATCTAAAGTAAAGCCATTGTTTAGGCCCTAACTAATTCTACTACCCCCTCCCCTGTTCTGATGTAATTCTGTGATATCACTTACCACTACCTATTTTTTTCTAGTTCATTTGTTCCTTTGTTTATGTATTCGTTTATTATCTTGTTTCCCTATTAAAATGTAAGCCTGGGGGAATAAAAAGAAAAAGCTCTGATGTGTAAGCCATGGATTAGGTATGCTCTGGGTGGTGGGGAAGGCTGGGGATGCAATAGACCATCCAGGCAAAGGAAGAAAGTGAGAAAGACTAGACATAAGAATCATAGGAGGCTCTTACTCTAGCTGGAGATAATAAAGGCCTGACCTAGACTTGTGATAGTGGGGATGGGAAGAAGGTGACAATGCCAAGACATAGGTAGTAGAAATTCCTGCATGTGGTGACTGAAAAGGGAGAGGGAGAAATCAAGAGTTGCTCTCTAATATCACTGGAAAGACCATCAGTTGAGATAGTATCCATATATAGGAGAAAGCAAGTTTATTATACAAGATGTTATGTTCGGATATAACGAATATGAAATTAATATGTACTAAGTAAGGCCCATTGAAATTCTAAACATTAAGGGAATAGATTATATATGATTTGGGAGTTAATTAGGGTATCTCTGAAATTACACAAAGTAACCCAAAGATAATATGTAAAATTAAAAAAGAAACATGATTTAAGGTTGGGAGCATCAACATTTGATGGACATACTAAAAGTGAGGTGCCTAAAGAGGAGCCTGAAAAATTTGATAATGTGGCATAGAATACACAGACTGCAATAATTTCAAATTGCAGGGAGATGGTCTGTAGAGTCAAGTATTTGCAACAAATGAAGAGAAAAGATAGAATAAGGACTACAAACTACTATATTACATTTGACAGTTGGGAACCCCTATTGATTGTACGAAGACTAGCTGTGGTTATGAGCAGGAAAAAAAGTGCAGCAGGCTGTGGATGAAGTGAGTACAGATATCTCTCAAAATTCGTAGATGAGTATTGAGACAATTAATTGACTTAAGGGAAGAGGTTGTTAGCGTTGATGAGAAAGGCTTCTATGATTATTGTTTGAAGAGCAGGGGCAGGCAGAAACTGGCCTTTAAAGATAGAAGGGAGAGGAGATAACAGTTGGAAAATATCTGAAAGAGAACAGGAGGTGGAAGACTTAAGGACAAAATCGAGATGCTACTTTGAACAAGAGAAAGAACATATTAGCCTCTGAGACTATAGGGAAGAATGAGATAATGTGTCTGCTACAGATAATTTTATAATTAGCGAGGAGAGAAATTTACCAGCATTAGACCTGAAGGCCTCAGGTGTGGATCTTCAACAGCAAGAGGAAAGAAAGTTGAGTAGGGAGATTAAGAAAATAAGAGAATTTTTGGAATAGTCTGAAGAAAATGAGGGAGCTGATTAAGAAAAACACTCACGAGCAAAGATGGGGTCAAATAGGTGTTTTAAACCATAGATTTGTATAATAGTACTAAGTGGCAATACAGTGTTTTCCACTGTCCCTCAAATATTCATGTGTGAGGTTGAAGAAAGCCCATTAGAGTATTTATTTTGTGCTGGAATTGGCTGGGTAGATGTGCAGGGAGGTATTTATCCATTCAACCATTCATGAAGATGACCCTCCACCACCATGTGTAGTTGGTTAGCCTGTTTCTTAGAAGCAGCAGTTTCACCTCTTCTTCAGCCATCTCCATGGCCTCCATTGTGTTGCCTTGGTCTCTATCTTGAAACTCTTGCCCAGGTCAGGCATGTACTCTGCCTCCTGGTTATTCTTTAATGTTTATAAATTGAGATTTCTTAACCTGACATATAAATCTCTACATGGTGGAGTCCCCACCTACTCCTGACCTCCTCTCCCATCATCTACTCCCTAGTCTACAATGCTCCTACCGAACTCACCAAGCACATTCCTAGGTCCTTTGCACTAATCTTTCCCTCATTCCAGAATGCCCTATCACCTGATCTTCACATGGCTGGCTCTTTCTCATGCTTCAACACCCAGCTTAAAAGTTACCTCCTGAAAGAAAATATTACGTATCTTCCTATCTGTTGTACCTGACCTCTCTATCCCTTCAGAACTCTATTATTTCATACTTTTTCTTACTAAATGTATTCTTTCATAAGTTTTAGAAGTAAAACAAATATTGTCATTAATGCATTTCACTACTCATTTTTTGTTTTTATTTTTTCACTACTCATTATTTTATCTTGTTTTTACTAGACTGCAAAATCTTTGAGTGCATGAGCACGTCTGTCTTGTATAATAATATTGTCACCCCAACCCTTCCCTAGCAAAATGCTGAACTAAATGCCTGCCTGGTACATAGTAAAAAATGCCGACTCATTAAATGAATCAAGATGAAAGAGTAGATGAATGAACCTCCTAATTGCCATATATATAGCAAATTTTGCTGTTTCTATCTTGGGCATTGATCACTATTGTTCAACTTTGCCTTTTTGAAACCCTTTTACCTTGAATCTCTACAACATCATGTATCCCAGTGTTCTTACTTTCTTGGGACACTTGCTCTCATTAGTAACTTCCTTTTCCCCTAAACACTCCTTAAATATTAGCATTTCTTAAAGATTTACCCTTGGCCCTTGGCTCTCCCTAGTCACCATATTTTTCCAAGGTAATCTGAATCATGGTCACCACTTTAACCCAGTCCTATATGCTAACAATCCCCCGATTTTTCAGCTCAAACTTTTATTTGTCATGTGGTTTAAAGCTGTTTATCCAAAAGCCCAGAAAGAATTTCTAAATTAATATTTCCAAGTTGCCAGAAACTTAAGATTTCTAAAATTACACATTCCATTTTTCTCACATCCTCACCCTGTTTCTGCTTTTATACCTCTCCATTTATAGCATCACCATCCAGCTAGTTTTACCTAGGCCACCTACTCAGTTATTTATTCTTTCAGTAAATATTTATTGAGTGTCTTCTACAGGCCAGACACCATTCTGAACACTTAGAATAGGTACCTCAATGTATAAAACAGGTAAAAATAAGCAAACAAAACACCTACTTATGTTTGTCCTAGAATCCTTAGTCACTTTAGAATCTTCTTTTCCACTTCCTATTTCTATTTGGTAACCCGGTTTTGTAAATACTTTGACTTACCGACTCTTCATCTCATTTTTTCCATTCCTTCTCTACCACCTTAGCCCAAGTCCCTGTGACCTCTAACATTACAGTAACTTTTTAACTGGTCAGCCTGTCTTCAGTCTACCCCTAGGATACACTTCCTAATTGCAACAAAACGAATCTTTCCAAAATACTAATCTTGTCCTGATCTTTCCCTAGATTAAAATCTTTTAGAGAATGTCTGTCCCTACAAAACTAGTGTCTTGTCCATATGTCCACCAAAGTCAAGTCCAAAGGACTAAAGGCAGACTAAGACAAAATCAGAATTATGTAAAGGAAGGAGAGGAGAGAGCCCTAGGTGAATGCCCCAAATATTCTAAAGTTTTCATTACAGCACGTCATCATAATATGAAATGTGCTGGCACCAGCTGGAAGAGACCAAGCAAATCCAATCAATTTATGCATGTATTTTTTCATCATAGAAAATACAGCTTTCATTTTCTCTCTATCATTCCTTGTGCTTGTTATACAATCTTATTTTATACAATTTGTTAAATTATAAAGTTTAATTTTAACTTCCAATTCTGGATAATTTATTGAATACTCTGAACAAAACAGTCTCCTAATGTAGATTTCTATGAGCCATTCTAGCTATTTGTACTAAATATATAAGTGCCATAATAAAGCAAGATTCATTTTTATATATAATTCTTATTTCAACTTCAATTTTCTTTTAAAAAAATCTTTTTAGCAAATAACAATTTATCTATTGAGCCAATGTAGAAATTCATCTTGATGGTTACTTAATGAATAGGGCAAACCAAATCACTCCACTTTTCTTTGAGTAATTTTTGGAACGAGGTGTTATTTATAAAATTATACCTTCCTTTGAACCAGAAATAATCTTACACTTCAGTAAGCTTGATATTTTTTAATTGGAGCTAAAAACAGATATTAAAGGCATGGATTGTCTTATTTGAGGGAAGCCATGTTAGCCATTGTTTTTCTTGGTTGGCAGAATCAATCAATTCACCTATCAATCAAATATTTATTAGGTGCCAACCTTGGACCTGGCATTGATCCAGTACTGGTCATTGATGAAACAGTAAGTCCAAAAAGGGGAAAATAAGATTATAAATTCTGAACTAGAAAATATGTTTATTAAGATATTTTTACTTCCAACAATATGAACTGTGTGTATGTGTATATGCACACACATATATATGTAAAAGATCTTTGTAAAAAGCATTATTTTTAGTTTGAGGGATGAAAGGTATTATTTAAACTCTGATATTATATAAACATACATGGTATTCAGAGCTCTTCTTCAGCGAAATGCTGTTTCCTAAAGGTTTTGTGATATTGGGTAGTTTTTTTATAATTACTCTCTTTTAAAGCAATGAACCAGTGTCTGTGATCTACAGAGCACTGCACTGGGCCACTGTGCCATCTTAGGTGGTCTCTCAAGGGGCTTGTTGGGAATAAAATAATTCTGAGCTCAGGGCCCTTCCTGGTAGACTCGAAGACCCCATTGTTCCATGTCATTCTGTATTTACAGGCAATATCCACTTGATCTCCGAACTTGAGAGTTCAAGTAATCCCTGCAGAGCTTAGTCCCAAGAGACCAAACGGAAAGTCAAAGGAGCGATGCTTCTCTAAGTCAACAAAGAACAATTATTGAAGGCTAGGCAAGATCTTTATATATAAAATAACCTCTTCATCTAGATTCTCAGGTTGTACTTATTATGGATTCAAAATTTGAGTTAGATGAGGAAATATAGAGTAAAAGAAGCCACTTTAATTTTTTTTTCGGGCTCTTTGTCACTATATGAGTTAGTTAATAGATACAAGTCACTGTATTCCAAAAGACTTGCAATAGGTGAAATCCTCCATACATCTAATTATTTCAACAGTAAACAGCCTTTAAACATGACAATATAGGGCAATTGAATAAGCACAAAATACATTTAGCTAATAATGTGTTAATTTAGGGGATAATTTGAAATGGCAGCTATCACTTATTTTTGTCATCCCAGAAAATTATTTGAGCACTTTATAGGGAGATCAGATGTTCTGATGAATTTTTCTCAGGTCATTGTGGCCCTGAGTTTTTTTAACACTTGCAGAACCAACCTCATCAACAAGTACTTCCAGAGAAAACAGCACTGGATGGTATCTGCTCCTCAGAGTTCTGGGTCCCAGGCCAACAAAACTCATTCTTTATGATGAAAAACATAGAAACCAGCCGAGCATTGTCTTCTGCTCAGAGGTCTGGGTTTCAGAACCACAGAGCCCTTTCCGTAAGTTTTTAGGTTGTAATAATTCCAACATCTTTCCTTTGTTTCCTCAGTTCTGAGGGTGGTGCCTGTTTCCTCCATGTTTGCCTGATACCTTAGAACACTCTTTTTACCCTGTTAGTTACTTAGGAAACAGCTCATCCAGGTAACAGCTCTTTATGTTAACTTCTGTAGGTTCAAACAACTAGTTTATGGTTTTGCCTCCTGATTGTACCCTGATGTAAAAAATAAATCATGTATTTCCGCTTACTGACTAGCCAAAATTCTTAACCTTCCTAAGCCTGTTTCCTAGTCTGCAAAATAGGGCTAATATTAGAACTTACCTCATATAGCTGTTGTGAAGATTACATTAAATAATACATGTAAGTGTAAATAAAATACCTGCCAAGACAAATATCCAATATTATACAGCTTCAAGGGGATTATATTCTGGCCAATAAGGTAAAACAAATATGTTCTAATTCATAAGCTATAAAAGCTTTAGAGTGGGTCCATGAATGTTTATTTTATGTCTTTAAATTGTATGTATCCATTCTTTTGTATTAGTATTTATTTTACAATATAAAAAGGATACTTAAAAAAGTGAGCCTGAGAAAATTATATGAAAAAGTGTATATCATGCAAACACAGCAACTAAAAACCCTTAGAACAAAGAGTGCAAGAATCTATATCTGGTTATATTTTTCTCCAACCGTCAAATTTCTTAAAGTGAGCATATATAATTCTCATAACAAAAAAATTAAACTTGAAAATTTAAAGACATGAGAAGAATTTTTTTTTCGGTTAAATTGAGAAAGTTTTTAATTGCAGGGAATTTCAAGAGGTTCGTAAAGAACTTCCCTGTTGGGTGCAGAAACGAATATGTGTACCTGGTCTTCAAGCCATGTTTCCGACAGCATCTCCTACCTTCCCATTTCCAAAGGCTGGCCATGTCCATCAAAAGCTGAGCTCTATTTCCCAGGGTCTGTTATCAGAAAGCTCTTTGGTAAAATGTTGCAGATTTAATGAGGTCTTCATCTTTTCTTTCATCATAACCCATAAATCGACAGTAATAGAATAAAAAATATATAGACAAACAACTTCTGTGAAAGAGGAAGGAAGTTTCAGCAGAAGGATTATGTCCACCAAATTTTGAAGACGTTGACATAATGTAAGAGCCATGATTGAATTAAAACCAAGGATGCTGAGACCTGAACGTCTACAGGAGGGAACACCAATGAGAACCAAGGCAATTTACATCACAGAACTCAGAACTTACTGTTGAAGATGGAGCTACAACCTGTTAGATTATTGGAAATGTGTATAAACAGACTTCAGATCTACTCGTTCTCAAAATGCACAGCCTGACAGAAGTCAGACTTTTCTGGAGATCTAGCATGAGAGAGTGTCTTGATTCTAGGGACATGGGGCAAAAAATTTACCAACACTTTTCATACCTGCAGCTTTCAGAAAGCTGACTGACATGTCACCTCTCTGTTTCTCTACTCCTACTAGCTAAGAATTAAGATTCCCTGTTGGGGAAATTGATCAGATGAGGAGAAATGGCCACAGAGATGACAATTTGAAGTCGCAAATAAAACAGCTAGGTGTTTATTCAATTATCCTTCTATCAGACCCCCCAAGAAATAAGTTTCCTTCATTTATGCTGACCTTAAAATTAGCTTTTTAGCACTCCAATCTTAAACATGAATGAAAAACCGAAAATCACTACATAACTTAAGAAACATAAAACAGGAACAAGAGAAACAAGATCATACAAACTGAAAGGATTACTAATGAAACAGATACAATACAGGGAATAGAAGAAAAAAGAAAAATAAACTGTAGTTATTATCCCTAGAGTAGCATGTATACATATATGCTACTCTAGGGATGTTTTATGGAAGATATATATACATATATATATATAGATAGATAGATAGATAGATAGATAGATAGATAGATATATCTTGACAGTAATAGAATAAAAAATATGTAGACAAGTTCAGAAAAAGGGGGAGGAAGTTTCAGCAGAAGGATGATGTCAACAACATTTTGAACATGTTGAAAGAATGGCAGAGCCATGATTGAATTACAACCAAGATACACACACACACACACACACACGCACTATCCCTAGAGTAGTATACATATATTATGTTTTATGGAAGATATATATATATGTTATTTGTATATATTTATATATGTGTATACTACTCTAGGGATAGTGCATGTATATTTATTATATTTTATGGAAAACATATATAGATAGCTATCTTCCATAAAACAAGAACAAAATGCTATACTCCAGTGGTCACATAGAATGATAGAATTGAGGTAATTAAAATTAAATTTCTTCATTTTTATAATCACTATACTATCATTATTTATTTTGAATCTTATATTTAAATCCAGGAATATGTAGGGACTGAAAATGGAAGATACACCCAAAGAGAGCTCAAATGATTCTGAAGTATTATGAACTTATCTCACATGAGTGTACTGTATCAGGAGGGAGGGAGCTAACTCTATAATTCAGAGTTCTCCACATTAATTTTTATGTATAATACAATATTTAATAGGGGATCAGTAATACAGCATGTGCTAATTTGAAGTTTACATATATATTATTAAAACTCAATAGTAATCCTAGCAGTTGTTGAGAACTTTAAATAAGAATAGATTTAGGTGGAGAATTGCTGGCACACTGTAGTCAAAATAAGAATATCTTTTAGTAAGTTTTAATACGATTTAAAAATTCTCTTCAGACCATTCCTTATTGCCTGCACTGAGGAAGACGGCCCCATTGACCCACTCTTGGTACTCCAGCTCCTAGAACTAAAACATATGAGTTTCCAGATTGAAACGATTTACCAAATGCTCTGCAAAAATGAATGAAAAAAAATCCACTCTAAGACATCTCATTTTGAAATTACAGAATGCTTATGATAAAAAAAACCTTAACATTTAAGAGAGAAAATGCAGCCCGTATACTAACAGATTGCTCAATAGCAACAATGAAAACTAGAAAATAATAGAAAAAATCCTATAAAATTTTAAGAGAAATGTATTTCCAATCAGCATTCATAATCAAGCTGAAATATAGAAAGTATGAAGGAAGAATAATGACAGTTTAATATAGCCATGTCATAAAACGTATTTTCAATGCACTTTTCTCAAGAAGCTATTAGAGGATGCTCTACGTACAAAATGAGGAAAGAAACAAAAAAAAAAAATAGGAAATGAGACGCATACATAAAAGAAGAAAAAGGAATTCCTGAGTTGGTGAAGGGTGAGATCATATCTGAATGCCACTGGTTTGGAATAACAAATTGAGAAAAGTAGACGAGACAAGAGTGTTATGGAAGGAATTACCTAACAAATACTTGGAGTGAGTGATTATCAGGTATACTTGACAGTATTTGCCTCAGCTCTCCTATTAGAGCGTAGGCTGCATGAAGTCATGAAACTGGTCTGCCTTATTAAACTATTGAGTCTCTAGAACATAGGCAGGCACTTCCTAATTATTTGCTGAAATTTAAAGGAACACTGACTTTTTAAAATCTTTGTTATCTTTCTATTAGAAATATCTCCTTGAAAGGAGGATGAAAAAGGACAGGCCTAACAGTGTATTCTCAAATCTGATTAAGCCTGCCATGAAAAAAGGAAGAAAAGAAAATTGCAATTGTAAATGGTACTGCAAATGATGCCAAATTGTAACCCTAAAATATGAGTGCAAATTAAGAATATCTATCCAAACTTAAAATGCACCTACAGTTTGACTCAGCAATTTTCCTCTATCTGTATATAAAAGTGGTTTATACAAAGGTGCAAGTATAAATAAATGGTCAATGCAGCATTCTTTATTATAGCTAAAAACTGGAAACTTTTTTCATCTAAAGGGATCTGGGTAAATAAACTTTGGTACAATGGGTTGTAATGTATCTGTTAACACAAAATGAAGTAGATTTGTATGTGTTAACTTGGGAAGATCTCCCAAGATATATTAAGAAGTCAGGAAAGTAAGATGACAAAAATTAGAAATGGACATATCCAATTTGTGCAAAGGAAAATATACACAACCAAAGTTGGACAATATATAGGTATCTTCTCCCACTATTAAATACAAATTATCAGTCACACATACCATGTGATGAATTAAAATAATTAGTACATTTGGATTATTCAGAGAGGTAACTACTGTTGTGCTGGCAAATGGCAAACTGACTCCTCAAGAAAAAATGTTGGAAAAAGATGTTCACTATGGGCTCTCCCAAGCCAGGCTGAGCCAGCACCAGAACATCACTGGAGGTAACCCCAAGATAAGGGGTTTGTATTGCCAGAGCATATATGATCTCCACTCTCAGCCCTCATAGCTCATTTTTATCTCTCCTGTTATCCAATAGTAAGGCCAGAAAGACCATTCAGCAGGGCAAAGTTTTCTGTGTTGTTTAATTTCCCTATGAAGTTGGGTGAGCAGAGCTGCTAAACTCAGCTTTTGCACTGAACAAAGATCAGGCAATTTACATGATTTTCCTTTGCCCCTTTTGGGCTGTTGGATGTGTTTGCATGTAGAGTAAAGAAAATATTAGGTATAACAAGAATGAGCTATCAAATTGATATTCCCTGACCTTTTGAAATGGAAAACACACCTTAAATTAACAACATGTATGGAATAAATGCAATGAGTTATGCCCTTTGACTTCAAACTATTTGCTTTCCAGATATGTGTGTATGACCATCAACTTTCTGACAGAAACCCTAATACTAGGTCTTTGAAAATCCCCACAGTAAATGCTTGGCTAAATAGCAAGAAAGGAGAAATGATCTTTCCTCTTAAGTGAGTGCTGATCCAGGCTGCAGTTTCTTCATTTGCTCAATGCAATGTCATCTACCTACCATCACATCTGGGCAAAGGTCATGCATCAACAATGTTTATCTATGTCTATGTTTATTCACAGCTGGAAGTAGGCAGGAAGGGTAGTTATGAAGAAGAAACTTCAGAAAAATTGCAAAAGGAGAAAGAAGGAGGATTTCTGTCATAATATATAAATCTTACCCCCTTTGATGAGTTCCTAACAGGCCCCACATAGGTGATCCTGTCATTGAAACTAGGATGTTTTTATAGGGGAGTAGGTAAATAATTGATAATTAAGGCTGAACAAAAAATATAAACCAAGGCTGTCCTGGACTAGATAGGATATATGGTCACTTATCAATAAATGATATTACAATTAAGTACATAAAGTACATAAAGTTAAGAGTTGGAATTTGGTTCTTTCACTTAACAATACAAAATCAGTGTCCCAAAGAAAATGATAATATAGTTTGGAAAGATGATTTGGAAAGAAAAAAATCTAATTACATGTGTAGTTAATACAAAGAAAATCAAATTCATAGAATGTGAAGTTAAAATATTTTTACCAAGTTGCAGAGCTACTCTAGGATGTTTTTAGAGAAAGATAGATAGATAGATAGATAGATAGATAGATAGATAGATAGATAGATAGATGATAGATAGTCAAATTTTATTTTGCCAAAATAAATACATTTCTAAAAAGATATTGATTAACACAGTGTTTATTGAATTTAATTATCCATCGACTTTAATTGTGAAACTAGATATGTGAGCCTTGAAAACATCTAGTCCCACACATGTAATCAAATTACTTCTATAAACGCGACATTGTTAAAAATAACTGAAAAGGTAACTGAATTAATATTAACAGTCAATATTGTGCAAAGTTCTCTAAGTTTTTTCTAATATTTTAAACATTATTTTAAAGACATAAAGGAAATGAAAGACATTTTAATCAAACAAACCACACTGTTCCAAACTGTAAGTTCTACATTCTTTCCGTCCTAACATCCTCCAACAGAATAACATTTCTTTTTGGTTTATGAGACTGCATTTCATTATAATTTGTGGAATGCTCTGACACAAAGAAATAAAAGAGTTTGATGTAGAATACTCATTGGAAAAGATTCAAAAATAAGAGACAGCCTCTCAAAATACAGCAATAAATTTATTTTGCTCCATTCCCATTTGTTGGAACTTATACAACTGTAAATAAAGTAATAGACAATTATATTTGCCCTATATGCTGATGTAAGCAGAAGATTTTTAGGTCTCTCTATTCAATGAGGAAAACAGAAATTCTCTGATGTGATAATTCAGTTAATTCATGTCAGAACAATGCCCTGAATTACCAATTTTGTAATGGCATATTTCTGTACATAGAGTTTCTGCATTACAACATGTACCTGTAAAACTTAAAAGGACTGTCAGTTTTCCCGTTAGACAAAACTCTGTTCAGATCCTAGCCTGAGTAAAATGTCAGGTTCTGATCTCTAAAACCAAAGAGGAATGTGTAGTGCATAATCAAACTAAGTTTTACTTTGCTAAAGGCAGTAATAATTCATTTCAAGTGACTTCTGACTTTGTCCAGGTCATGCAATCCCAACCAACCATGGCCAATTCTAGGGCTTCAGTGCAAACTGTGTTAGAAACATTACAGGATGACTTAAAAATATACTTGACTATTCAACATTCTTTCATTTCAAATGAAATTTTAATGTGCATAAATTAAGGACTAGAGTTTATAAATGCCCCAGTGCTATTAACTGTAATACTTGTGAAAGATTATTCTATAATTATGTTTAAATTGATGGAACAAGTGTATCTATAGACTCAAACCAGAATGGGGAAAAAAATCATGACTTGAATGTAAATCTTAATTGACTTTGTTAAAATGGGATCTGAAGAATTGAACAGGCAGATGAAACAGAAACTTTGTTTAATAAATAAATGCAGTGCTTCACTTAATAAAAAATGATTGTAAAGAAAATTTTTAGCCACCGTATCACTCACCTATTCATTCCAAAGTGTAATTGTCAGCTTTATTTTCCTATGCCAGAGTTAGTGGCTGCATCTTTGGGGTATTTACAATTTGTGCAATTTATTTTTTTTTTTTTTTTTTTTTTTTTTTTTTTTTTTTTTTTTTTTTTTTTTTTTTTTATTATTTAGGGTTTTAGGTACATGTGCACAATGTGCAGGTTTGTTACATATGTATCCATGTGCCATGTTGATTTCCTGCACCCATTAATCGTCATTTAGCATTAGGTGTATCTCCTAATGCTGTCCTCCCCCTCCCCCACCCCACAACAGTCCCGGAGTGTGATGTTCCCTTCCTGTGTCCATGAGTTCTCATTGTTCAATTCCCACCTATGAGTGAGAACATGCGGTGTTTGGTTTTTTGTCCTTGCGATAGTTTACTGAGAATGATGTTTTCCAGTTTCATCCATGTCCCTACAAAGGACACGAACTCATCATTTTTTATGGCTGCATAGTATTCCATGGTGTATATGTGCCACATTTTCTTAATCCAGTCTATCGTTGTTGGACATTTGGGTTGGTTCCAACTCTTTGCTATTGTGAATAGTGCCGCAATAAACATACGTGTGCATGTGTCTTTATAGCAGCATGATTTATAGTCCTTTGGGTATATACCCAGTAATGGGATGGCTGGGTCAAATGGTATTTCTAGTTCGAGATCCCTGAGGAATCGCCACACTGACTTCCACAATGGTTGAACTAGTTTACAATCCCACCAACAGTGTAAAAGTGTTCCTATTTCTCCACATCCTCTCCAGCACCTGTTGTTTCCTGATTTTTTAATGATGGCCATTCTAACTGGTGTGAGATGGTATCTCACTGTGGTTTTGATTTGCATTTCTCTGATGGCCAGTGATGATGAGCAATGATGGGACGTATCTCAAAATAATAAGAGCTATCTACGACAAACCCACAGCCAATATCATACTGAATGGGCAAAAACTGGAAGCATTCCCTCTGAAAACTGGCACAAGACAGGGATGCCCTCTCTCACCGCTCCTGTTCAACATAGTGCTGGAAGTTCTGGCCAGAGCAATCAGGCAGGAGAAGGAAATAAAAGGTATTCAATTAGGAAAAGAGGAAGTCAAATTGTCCCTGTTTGCAGATGACATGATTGTATATCTAGAAAACCCCATTGTCTCAGCCCAAAATCTCCTTAAGCTGATTAGCAACTTCAGCGAAGTCTCAGGATACAAAATTAATGTACAAAAATCACAAGCATTCTTGTACACCAATAACAGACAAACAGAGAGCCAAATCATGAGTGAACTCCCATTCACAATTGCTTCAAAGAGAATAAAATACCTAGGAATCCAACTTACAAGGGATGTGAAGGACCTCTTCAAGGAGAACTACAAACCACTGCTCAATGAAATAAAAGAGGATACAAACAAATGGAAGAACATTCCATGCTCATGGGTTGGAAGAATCAATATCGTGAAAATGGCCATACTGCCCAAGGTAATTTATAGATTCAATGCCATCCCCATCAAGCTACCAATGACTTTCTTCACAGAATTGGAAAAAACTACTTTAAAGTTCATATGGAACCAAAAAAGAGCCCGCATCGCCAAGTCAATCCTAAGCCAAAAGAACAAAGCTGGAGGCATCACGCTACCTGACTTTAAACTATACTACAAGGCTACAGTAACCAAAACAGCATGGTACTGGTACCACAACAGAGACATAGATCAATGGAACAGAACAGAGCCCTCAGAAATGATGCCGCATAGCTACAACTATCTGATCTTTGACAAACCTGACAAAAATAAGAAATGGGGAAAGGATTCCCTATTTAATAAATGGTGCTGGGAAAACTGGCTAGCCATATGTAGAAAGCTGCAACTGGATCCCTTCCTTACACCTTATACAAAAATTAATTCAAGATGGATTAAAGACTTATATGTTAGACCTAAAACCATTAAAATCCTACAAGAAAACCTAGGCAATACCATTCAGGACATAGGCGTGGGCAAGGACTTCATGTCTAAAACACCAAAAGCAATGGCAACAAAAGCCAAAATCGACAAATGGGATCTCATTAAACTAAAGAGCTTCTGCACAGCAAAAGAAACTATCATCAGAATGAACAGGCAACCTACAGAATGGGAGAAAATTTTTGCAACCTACTCATCTGACAAAGGGCTAATATCCAGAATCTATAACGAACTCAAACAAATTTTCAAGAAAAAAACAAACAACCCCATCAAAAAGTGGGCAGAGGACATGAACAGACACTTCTCAAAAGAAGACATTTATGCAGCCAGAAAACACATGAAGAAATGCTCATCATCACTGTGCAATTTATTGAGACAGATCCAATTCCTTTTTTATTTGTTTTCCCAAAGCACCTATTTTTTTTACCTTTGCTGACCAGTGCAAAATCATCCTCACTAATGTTTATAAAATACCACATTATTGTTAGATATCGAATCCAAATGCAAGCACTGCAGGTTCTAACAGATAGGAGCTTGATGGAATCTGTCTTTAGATTGTGGCTGTCCAGACTGCCTAAGCATAGATTCTGTAAAATCAGTGACATGAAAGAATGGAATAAAAGAAAGACAAGTGTGTGTGTTTCTCTCTCTCTCTCTCTCTCTCTCTGTGTGTGTGTGTGTGTGTGTGTGTGTGTGTGTGTGTTCAGGGACAGATATGTGTTTGGGGGAAAGAGGCAGATGGATAAAAAAATAACAGAGAGGGAAAGAAAGGGAAATTCTAGTAAAGAAAACATTCTAAAACTCAAATGCAAAAACATTGCAGCATCTCATTTTCCCAATGGTTATTAACCCATGTTAAGCCAGACATAAGAATAATTAAAATTTACATTAAGAAATTGGTTAAATTCATAATTTGAATATTTAAAGATATTTATAGCCATTTGTAGTCCAAATTCTTAGTGTTTATAAAGAATACTATATATAATAGAAAATATCAACTACAAAAAAAGGAATTTAGTTTTGTGTCTCCTAACTAAAATATGAAGAGGTGCCATTTCCCAGTAGTTAAGGGGCAGTGAAATATTTTATTGCTATCCCTTCATTAACTACTGAATTTCTACCTTCCTCTCCCACAGTGAAAATAAACTTAAGGACAGTGGATGTTTGCTGGGCAGGGGCAGGGATTCCCTCTATTCTCTGCCCAGCAATATAGAAAAATGAGAACCAGATCTGCTTATTCTTGACACATGACCCATCTCCTATTTTAAAGAAGGAAATATACCAAAGAAAGAAGGGAACCAACACTGATTATATTTGTACCATATGCTAGGGATTATTCTAAGATCTTTACCTACGTGAGCTCCTTTAATCCTCTCAATACCTTTCTGATGTAGTAATTACTCCCATTTCACTAATGAGAAAATTGAAGCTCTGAGAAGGTAAGCAAATTATCCAAGGTTATAGAGGAAGTAAGTGTAGACTAGAGAACACCCCATTAAGGATACCTTGGCAAGCATCTAGATCGTTTCATATGTAAAGCTTAGAAGTAGATTATAATAAACACCTTATAATAGGACTTATAAGAAATTCAGAATATTTGAACATTATTAATTAATGCATTGTTGCTTCATGTGAGTTTTATTTGTGTTACCATGAAATCAATATATAAAAGTATTATCGGGGAAAAACTTGGGTTTATGAACATTTTATCTGCAAAATCAGCTAAATGAATTATCTATGTAAAGGAGCAATTGAAATCCAGTTTGGGTTAAACAGTGATGGCCTAAAAGACCACCAGATGTACCTGTTGATAAAGCATAGCTAAGTTTCCTAGATCTACTGCAGAAAGGGCTAACTTTATGAAATTTCAGTTGCATCTGCATTTGGGGAATTAAGGGAGAGTGATGGTTATAGGTTTTTTAAGATCTACATTGGATAACTTTGAGGCAAGTATGGATAGGTGGAGAACTGGTTGGGAATGGGTGGACTTTATGACACGATAGATTTGGATTTGTGGGCACAGCAAAGAGAGGTTCTCACCTAAATTGAGTCTTGATGAGCAAATTATTATACTATTTTCATTGGGTCACAGACTTATCTTCCAGTAGCAAGTATTTTCTAGAGCACACAACTGAGTTACATTTTCTTTTTTCCGGGGTTGTTTACCACTGGGGGCAGGAAATTATGATGGTTCCAGTTTTCACTTGTGTCATACAAAATACAAAATGTTACAGTTTAACACCGAAGCCCATGCTCCTCTTGCTCTCTCATGCTTCTTCTGAAGAAGAGAGAGAGTAAAGCTCTCCAAGGGATGAGCCCTCAACACTCTGGCTTTACCTCAGTCTTGATAACCAGTTTCTCTGAGCTTTCATTCTTCCACTCATAGAAGAGACAAAAACATTCTTTCTTTTAAAAACAAGCTTACGGCCTGGTGCTGTGGCTCACGCCTGTAATCCCAGCACTTTGGGAGGCCAAGGCGGGTGGATCACAAGGTCAGGAGTTTGAGACCAGCCTGGCCAAGATGGTGAAACCCCGTCTCCACTAAAAATAAAAAAAATTAGCCAGGCATGGTGGCAGGCAACTGTAGTCCCAGCTGCTCGGGAGGTTAAGGCAGGAGAATTCCTTGAATCTGGGAGGCGGAGTTTGCAGTGAGCCGAGATTGTGCCACTGCACTCTAGCCTGGGTGATAGAGTGAGACTCCATCTCAAAAAATAAAAATAAAAATAAAAATAAAAACAAGCTTACTTCTCTGAGGACTAGAATATGTGTCTTCATAATTTTTTCAGGGCTAGGCTTATTCCCAGTGACTTTTCTTTCTCCCTTTGCCTTACCCTTGGAGTTTTAACATCAATAAACCTGTGGTCTGTTTTATTTTGTTTTTTTCTTTTTAAAAAGATCTAACAAACAAACCTTTTATAAACCAAAGACATTAAAACATATGAGTTTGAATGCACTAGTTCTCTAGCAGAGAAAAATCTAGGAAGTTCATGTCAATATTCCATATATTTTCCCAAAAGCTTGGAACAGTAAGGAAAGTGAGTTCTCAAAGTGTTTATAGAGCAGTATCCCTACTAGTTATGGAAAAACACAAACAAAAACAACCATCCATTTGGATGGTGGAGGCAGGTGCCTGTTTCATGAAAAAAGTCTTCTAAGAAATAAGGAATCATAAACTTATTTTATGTTGCTTAGTATGAACCCCGGATGAATTACAGAGTTATAGGCAAATATAAATACTACTGAGTTAGGCCCAGAGTCGGTTCTGAAAGAGACAGAAAGTCCTGCAGAGCAAACTGTTTAGATAACTAGAATTAAGGCCAAACTCAAGGGTGAATTGCTCCCAGGGCTATAGCACCAAGATGGGTGATGACTCTATATTGCTGAAACACATGGGAAGGAGTGTGTCTGTGTGTGTGAGTGTGTGCATGTGTGTGTGTGTGTGTGTTAGAGAGAGAGAATGCCAGGATGAGGAGAAGTTTCCACAGATCAAAAAAGCTTGTACTTTTCCATCATCACAGTTTCTGGGGATAGTCCCGAAGCTTCAAAATAATAACCAGTGTCTGTGCCCCTTTCTGAGGGAAGCTGCTACAGGCAGTTTTCTCAGCTAATCTGGTGTCAGATGACTATACCAGGAAGCTATGACTGAATTGAAAGCAGTCCGATAGGGATATTCCATTTTGAATGATTGTTAACCAACCTAGTTAGCAATCTGTGCTGAAAAAGTTGACAGAAGAACCAGATTATACTAGCATGACAGGAACAGGTGGGCAGAATGGCTAAGGCTGCTGCAGTATCCTCAAACTTCCCTGTAATTAGCTTTCAAACCTCCAAGATCCAAGTTAATTCATTTCCTTCGTGAGCCACACCTGTGTAAGTAGCTTAACGTAAAAACAAACAAAACAAAAGGAAAGCACAATACTCAGGGAAGACTACAGAGTCATCAATTGGCATAAAACTGGGCCCCAGCCTCTCCTGAACAGCTTGACAGGCCCTCGTTCAACCAACTTGTCCAGCACAATCAAAGGCCAGGTTACAAGTAGATTGCTAAGGTAGCAAAACATCCAAAGACATTTTCCCTACTGTAGATCCAGGCTGAAGCAGAAAAGTTTTGTAAATATCCATGACCAGGGGCAACCAGTGTGTTTTCTCACACCAGAAAAACATACAAAACCCTGAAGGAAAGGGGTGCATTCAGGGCAAGGTGAGGAGAAGCAAGAGCGATAGATTCTGAGCATTGGTGTAAGTCTGAAAAAACTCCCAATTCTCTGTAAGCTGCTCTCTTTTTCCTATTGTTTCCCAGAGGGGAAAAGCAGAGAAATTTCAGCTAGATTTGTAAATTCAAGAGCAGAGTTTTAACTTCCCAAAATGTAGTCTGGAAGGACAATATGTTTGGGGAAAAAGTATCTAATAGGGTACCTGAGAGGTAGATGAGCAATGAGTCTACATGAAGTCTGAAGGAGCTCAGGGTAGTCTCAAACATGCAAATCTCAGCCTGTGGCCAAGAGACAGTCATATTTTCACACATGCGTGAGAAGGCAAATATATTTCAGCTGGTAGAAAGATTTTGTGAAGAGACAAGAGAGGCTTGGTCAGGGTAAGAAGATGCCACCACCCCATGGAAGATTCAGCCTGGATTACCCCACAGGATATGTTTACACGTCAGCCGGTGCATGCATGGAGGACGGCAAGCACTCCGGGGACAGACAAGAGGACAAATCCCAGTGGATGCCAATGACGAACAAACTGACCATGGACTAAATGCCTGACCCAGAAGCCAAGAGGCATCTTTGGGATCTTTGAAGTTACACTGAGGAAAATGTATGAAGACGTAAATCACGAGTTTACCTGGGTTTAATCCTAAAATGTCTAAGAAAACTAAACTGTTGGGTTCATCTGGAAATGAGTAAATTTTCTGCCATCAGTAGAGATGGGAGCTCAAGATAAAGCTTAGTTATTGAACATCCAATTTCATCTTCTATATGGCTGAGTGTTTGGTTTGTAAAGACCATACTCACTGAAAGGGAAATTTGAGACAAAAGAAACCAGTACCCTTGTCTACTCCTGGTGAATCCTAACAATCACGCTATGCAGCAAATACCACTTGGTACATTTCAGACTGGAGAAAACTGAGGTTAAGAGAGATTAAGTAACTCACATGCATAGCTAGTCAATAGAACCAAAGTTAAAAACGAGAGATCTATGAATCCACAGCCTATTTTTTCTAACATATTGGGAGTTATTAATATCCTGCTTTAAAATTACCTCATAATCCTTGGTAGCACTCATCTAGTATTTTTTAAATTGATTTCCAAAATTCTAGAGCAGATTATTAAGTGTTTTATTTTAGCATAAAGCACTTCTTCAGATAAGATATATGAAATTCTTAAATCTATATATGTGTGAACATATATATACACACAGGCGCATCTGCTCACACACATACACATGTAAAATGGAGCTACTCTGGATGACTGAGGGGTCTGGGGACATCGGGGTCTACTGCAACACTCCATCAATTTCAGTGGTGATCACTAAAGTACTTTCTCAGGGCTGTCTTAGAAATTCTAATATACTCTCCTTCAGATAGAGTTGGGCATATTTATATACCAACCGTCTATCTACCTGGTGCCTTCATTCTCATGTACTATCACTTCGCTGAAATTGATCTCTGAAAGGTTTAAAATCATCTCCTTTTGGTCAAATTCAATGGACTTTTATATATTTTATTTATTCAAAACTTTTACTGCAATTAAATCTTATGTTCCTTGAAGTTTTCTTCTCTTTTTTGTTTCAGAGCATGTCAATTCATTAGTCTCACATATGCTCTGGCCAGTTATTCTACCTTTTTGGCAGGTTTGATGCCTCCTCCTGATTTCTAACTGGAAATGCCCCTTAACACTCAAACCCTCACTCTGATCCTCTATACTTCCACACATTTTCTCAAAGAGCTTTTTTTTTTTTTTTTTCCCCAAACCTTCATTTATGACCTTCTGGTGATAATCCAAATTATAAACCTCTATCCTTTCTCCCTATAGACTTGAAATGCCAAAAACCTACCAATAATATTCACTGCTGTCCTGCCAAACTTCAAAAATCCCCCAATCTTCCTTGCTTTCACAGATGTTTTATTTCAACATCAGCATCATTTTTCTATCTCTCAGAAGTAAAAACCTAAAAGCACATGTTACTCTTTTCTTTCCTCCCAATCAATATCCAATCTGTCACATTATTTTAGCAAATCTTCCTTCAGAATATCTCTCAGATTCATCCCTTTCTCTTCACTCTGGCACTGGCATTACTCTTGCATAACCTCACATCTGGTTTGCTGCAACCGTTTCCTGCCTTATTATTTTTCTACTTCTATTATCTCTACACTCTCCTCCATCCTGCGTGTAAATACCTAATTAATCTTCATACACCACCATCCTTTCTACCAGTGCTCTATACTCTGGTTCTTTCCTATCTATTCAGTCATGTTGCCTTCCTCTTCCCATCACTCATTTCCTCTACTATCTCATGATCTCCCAACTAGCTGGTGTACATGCCATGTTCATGCTGGGTTCTGTTGCTTCCTACCATCTGTTCCTCTGTTTATCCAAATAATGCATAAAGCTTTTCTCAATGTCTTTACTGCCCCCTCTCCAGTTCTTACATAGGACTTTTATTATGCTTTTTCAGCAAATTGTAGTTTATCTCAAAAAGATTCCCTTACCCTTATAGGTTTGTGAGAGAGAGAGACAGAGAGAGAGAGAGAGAGAGAGAGTGTGTGTGTGTGTGTGTGTGTGTGTTTCCCTTTGAGGGCAGGAATCACATCATACATATTTTATATCCCCTACAGCACCTAGCACAGTGGTGAGCACATGATTGATAGAGTCATCTGACCCCGCTCTCACTCCACCTCGTCGTCTGTCCTTTTCCCCAGTAGGAATTGCTGAATGATCACCATCCTTCTCACATCATATTTTACAGAGAAAACAAAAGCTATTGAGTGAGAATACTCTCTCAGGTCTTCAGCACCCTTCAAAATCTCCCTCTACCGTTTATCGATATGTTCCTCCTTTCTGTCTATTCAAATAAAAGTATGTTCTTAACCAAGTTTAATCTGTCTACATACATTTGATCCCGTTCTTTCCTTGTTGCCTGAATTTTGCTTTGTTAATTATTTCCTTTTGTCTTTTATCTTTTCAGTTCCATTCTCTCCTCTTATATCTTCCCCTCAATCTGCATACACACTCAGGCAGGTCTTCAGATCCCCAAGTGTCCTTGCCACCCATTCCAGCCCATTGCTTTTCTACCTTCCCCCACAAGCTTTGTCTAAGTGCAACAAACCACACACACCGCTTCCATACCTCCCTAATCTGCCTTCTATGCCCCTCTGCTACTCAAACTGCCTCTAACACAAAACCAGGGAGGACATTGCCCTAACCAGTGCCCTCTCCTTAGCTCCCACACAATTGGAATTCTCAATAGCTGTCAAGCCTTTTTGGTTCACTCCCTCTTTAAAAAGGTTCTTCCTTCACTTAGAATACCATACTCTTCTGCTTCTATTCTTCTTTTGTCTTCTTTTTGTCCCCTTTTCTCCCTTTTCTTCATCAATTCCTGTTCTTTCTTTCCCAATGGCAGGGTATTTCCCAAAAGAGATACCAGGCATTTTGCTGTGGAGCTGATGGGTTCGAGTGAGAGAGATACTGATTCTCTTAGCCTTTAGGGAGGTGCAGAGGAGCAGATCTCGGGGAGCTGGTGACTCACAGCCATAAACAGTGTTGTCAGCTCGGCACAGTGTACCCTGCAAAAGTTAACATTTCATGACATATTATTAGGTATTTGGAAAGCACTGCCCTAAGATTCCATTCTCAACACTTTTCTCATCTCCAATCAAAGTAAAGTTTCCTAACTAAAATAAATCGTTTTTCATTTATTTTTTTTTTAAATAATTAAAATCTCTTTGTTGCCTACAAAGACAGCCAAAATCTTTAGTGTGAAATTCCAAGCTATTCATAATCAAACCCAATTCCACTTTTTAAGTTGGATTTTCTATTATTTTCTTCCACGCAACTTACCATGTAGCAGACTGTCAACTGTAATGTGCAATTTTACATTTGAGAGCTTTTATTTATGGTCTTACTCATTTCTCTATTGAACTCTTAAGATGCACTTCTTTTGTGCAAACTTCCCTTAATCCCTTTGTTAGAATGGGTAACTTTCTTTTATATATTCCCATGGTATTTTTACAAGACTTGGGCATATTTATACACCACACTGGTCTCTTTACTTGATGCCTTCATTCTTGTCTACTCCTATGACTGAAACTGAAACTGATCTCTCTGAAAGATTTAAAATCATCTCCACTTGGCTAAATTCGAATTTTATATATTCACAATCTTTACTGCAATTAAATCTTTTAATCCCGTAAGCCACCATTAAAAATGTCTGATTTATATTTTCAACTACTTGGCAACATTAAGTGAACAACAAGTTTCATGTGTATACAAATAGGTTTGTCATAATTACAAATTTTACCTTCATTTTAGAACAATTAAACTCATATACGCAAGAGGCTTTTGTGTAAGCTATTTAGGTATTTGCAAAAAAAAATCCATGTGTATATATATATATATATATATATATATACCAAATATAATCCTGTCTTTTATCTCTATAAAGTGTTTTTCTTACCTTTCTCACAGTTTCTCTGCCTCCGTTTCCCCTACCTGAGAACTAAATAAAATAATTTATGTAAAAGCACTTTTATGTAAGTAGAAGGCACTATACAGATGTCTGATATTACTATTGCATGCAGCCTAGCTGTTAACAGTTTCAAAAATATTTGTTTCATTGTAGCTAAGTCCATAGATGCTAAAGGAAATATAGCACTGAGGCAATCATTGGATATTTCAAGCCAAATCAATAGTTATACCCTAAATCGACAGAAAATTCAAGCAAATGTGTTTTGTTTTAAATTATTCAGTTGTTTCAATTCCAAACTTTGTGTAGGTAAAAATTATGTCAGATAACCGTGCTTTTAATACAATCATAACTTCACTTCAAATATACAATCATAACTTCATTTCAAAAATAAAATACTTTGGAAAATTACATTCTAAACTTTCTAAAATGTATTTCTTTGCCAGTTAAAAAAGTTTGTTCTTTTCTTTTAATATCATTACCCTGAATAATTGTTTACATGTTTAAGTTTTTGCATATGTAAATGTAATTCAATTAGAACCAAACACATTTAACAAACATTTAGTAAACGACAATGTGCAAAGTCACTTTGCTATGTGCAATGTATTAAAACAAATTATCACAAGATCTCTATCACTTTAGAGCATTCAAAAGAAACAGAGGAATATAAATAAACTGTAATTGAAGGGGTGATAAAATAAGGCCTATAGTCAAATTATAATCAAAGACAGTGTGATCAGTGCTGGTTAGATGGGGCCAACTATATTGCAAGGAAGTTGTCATAGAGGAGATAGCCTTTGAATTTGTCCACATATTTTACTTTGGGTCTATAAAAATGTTCAAGGTCAGAAGGAGAGCAACTTTTGCTTTTCCCATTATAACCATATTTTTCAACTTAGATGGAAACAGTTCCAGGGCAATTCACCCCCTCCTGGCTTTATATCTATGTGTGTGCATCTTTGAGAAGCGGGATTAGAGAGAAACCTGCAGGCATATTAATAAATAAATTTCACATGCTGTTAGATATTAAGTAAACATACAGATAAATATTCCTCTAGGGGTTATGATCTTATAACCTGGTGATTTCTAATTTGGCACCAGTGACATATAGTTACTTCCCATGGGGGTTTTCAGTATATTAATTCTCATATTTTCAATTTAAAAATCCATTCTATCCAGGTTTACTTGATGTACTTCATAGATGATTTAATGTATTACTTCTATATAAACAAAGTAAATTACAAGCAGTTTGCACTTTTCATGTCTGTTCTTATTTTCTATCATTTGAAACATACCACAATGTCCAGTATAAACACTCAGCAACAAACCATTGAAAACACTAACCATCATCTATGTAACTAAAAGGGCTTAGGCTTTTGAAATGTACACATTGGGCAACAGGCAATCAATCAAAGCTCCAATATTAATTAATTACATATTTGAAATTTTCAGTAAGGATACAGAAAAGTCTGCCAAATTGATTATTAAAAAGTTTCAATCAAGCGCTAGTATGCCAATTTAATATTGTGAAAGATATATATGGTTTTGTCGCTGTCTGCTAACATACAACTACTTATATTCTTGGAATCTCCAAAGTGATAAATGTCTTTTGCATGCTAATGAGTTGACTGGTGGCTGGCAGCCCGCTAGGTAGCTTCTGGATCTGATCGAGCTAGTTACCAAGACCAAGGCCGGATTAGAAGGCTGGGACTTTCAGCCCCATGCTCCAACATCGTAGGAGAGAAGAGGGAGCTAAAGATTAAGTTGATCACCAATGGCCAATGGTTTAATCAATCATACCTAAGTAATAAAGCTTCCATAAAAATTCAAAAGGACAGGTTCAGGGAGCTTCTCGATAGCTCACCAAGTGGAGATTCCTGGAGGGTGGCACACCAAGAGAGGGCATGGAAACTCCATACCCTTTCACCCATACCTCATCCCATATGACTCTTCATCTCTATCCTTTATAACACCCTTTATAATAAACTGGTAAATGCATTTCCAGGAGTTTTCTGAGCTGCTTTAGCAAAATAATCAAACCCCAGGAGGAAATTGTGGGATCTCCAATTTATCGTTGGTCAGTCGGAAGCACACGTAAAACAATCTGGGGCTTGCGATTGGCATCAAAAGTGGAAGCAGTCCTGTGAGACTGAGACCTCAACCTGTGCACGATCTATCTTCATATATTGTCTTAATGTGGGTAGTTTTGGAATCAAACTAGGTTGGAGGAGACCCAACTGGTGTCCGCTGCAGAATTGATTGCTTGCTTGAAGAGTGGGAAGAAACCCTTCCACATTTGGTCACAGAATTATTCTGTGTTGATTGTTATATAAGAGCAGAAGAAAGCCAGTTTTTTTTGTTGTTGTTGTTCTTTTTTTGTTTTGTTTTGTGTTTTTTCCTCAGAGTTATGAAAGTGGCTGGTTTTGAAAAGTGATTTCAGCATACAATGACTTTAAATATGAACTTAATTTTCTTGGGTATATTTCCTATGGGTATGTTATAAACTATTCTTAGATTTAAAGAACAGCAAACTCTACCTAAGGTAGTATGAATTACATAGAAGATAATAAATGCTTTTCAGAGATATTACTTCATCCAATTATTTTAAACTTAACTAAGTTTATACATTGGTAAGAATGTTTTTTCTTTAAAAAACAAAGAGAACCAGACTATATGAATTATTAAAAATTATCTAATCTAGTTATTAACCACAGGCATAACTGTACAGATTCTCTAGGGTGAATACTAATAAAATATATTGTGTTATGGGGCCAGATGAAGAGAAGGGTAAAGAGCGGAGTCAACTGCTATCTCCTGCCATTCCACTATTCTTCTGGCACATGCATAGACAAGAAAGATAAGCAAGAGAAAGTGTCCAATAGCCAGGCAAAACAGGACAGAAGGGCCAGGAAAAGGGCAAATGTGAAACAAAGTAACCAACAGAAACGTGGCAGACAGTGGCCAAATATCAGTAGTTAAGAGATACTGAGGAATGACTTTCTGAGGCAAATTCCTGCAGAAAATATTATTTGTATTTAGAAAGAAAAAATATTAAACTTATAATCAAAGAGCTGAGTTCTACTCTCAGTCTTGCCATTTAGTTGGACAAATTACTTACTTCTTATATCTCTTTATTTCATCAAGCAAGAAGGGATAATGATACTTGCTCTTGTAAAATGTCATAATACACATATGAGCACTTAACAGACTATTATGTACTATACAAATGTAAACTATTATTTTTCTTAGAATTAATATTATATATTTGCTACTGTAAATCCCCCAAATATGGTTAAGCATGACAGTTTTTGAAATTGGAAGTTGGATACTTCTAACTTATCATTAATATGTGGAAGATTGTTTGCTCAGTGGTATACGGAGCTCCAAAGTATCTAATTATATGCTGTAAACCACGGAAACTCATTGAAAAATAATGAGCAAGGGCTTAAACAGATTTACATACTAGAAAGTTTGGGGGATGAATTGAAAATGAGCAACATTAAAAGAAAATAGATCAATCAAAATAATGAGAGATAACAGAGGCCAGAAACAGGACAGTATCAGGTACAGAGAAAACCAATAGAAAATGCACTTAGAAATAATAGCTCTTAATGACCATTTGTATATGCAAACTGAGCATGGGACAGGGAAGTATTTAGAATGGCTTTCATTCAGTTGTGAATTACTAAGAGTTTTATCATGAATAGGAGTTGAATTTATCACAACTGGAAGATGCATTTTTTTCTTCACCTGTTGAGAGAATTATAAGATTTGTCTATTTTAGTCTGTTATTGTAGTAAATTATATTGACTGGCTTAGCAGTGAACCAACCACTCTTTGGTCTCTATAGGTCTTTATATCTGGCTGATTCTCCTAATCTATACACCTTACAAAACAAAAACAAAAACAAAAAAAACCTCTGATTTTAAGTATAGTACTTTCTTGAGTTCTTTGAGATGTTCCAGCAAGTGATCAAAACTGAAAGGCCTGGGTGAACCCCTGAATTTATAGCCAGCTGGTCAGAAGTGTGAGTTTGGGAATGTGGGAGGCTCAAAGTGTTGCTGGTGTCGGCAGTAAGAGCAGTCTTGTTGGGAACTCTGCCTTTTAAACCTGTGGGGTCTGTGCTGATTCTAAGCAATTAGTGCAAAACTGAATTGCAGTATGTTCTTGGGTTTTTACCAGAGATGATGTATTCTTTTTCCTTCAGAATTTTCTAGATTTCATTTGCAAATATTTGGCTTAGGAGTTTTACACTTATATCCATGAGTCAAAGTGGTATGTATTTAGGTTTTTTTTGAAATACATACTCTTTTCAGTTTTTTCAAGGTTATACTAACCTCACAAAATGAGTTGCGAAGTATTTTCTTTATTTCTAGTTTCAGAAAGTTTGAGAAGATAGAATTATTTCTTCCTTGAATATTTGGCAGAACCTATTAATGATGCCATCTGGGACTGGAGTTTCTTTGTGGGAAGGCTTTCGATTAATGATTTAATTTCTTAATGTCTATGTATATACTATTTATGTATTCTCTTCCTTCTGCAGTCACTTTTGGATGATTAGATGTTTCTAGAAATTTATCTATGTTATCTAAATGTGTAAATTTATTACTAAGAGGTTCTTCATATTGTCCTATTAATATCTCTTTCATATCTTTAGAATCTGGAGATATGTCTCCATTTAGTTCTAGATATAGTTTGCTTGGGACTTCTTTCTTTTGTCATGACTAGTCTAATCTGAGGAATAATCAATTTAAGCATTCTTTTTAAAATCAATTTTTGGTTTTTATGATTCTCTTTATTATATATTTTTCTGATATATAATAATAATTTCTGACTCTATTTTTGATTTTGCCTGTTCTGTTTCTAATGCATCAGGATTGGTAGTTCATTAATTTCCAACACTTTCTGTCTCTGTCTAAAATGTTATACATAAATATATTTAAAACTTTATATATATGTATATAAACTTTGTTTCTGTGTGGCTTTAGCTGCCTTCCATGTGTTTTGTTATGTGCCAACATTTTCATTATCATTATCATTCAGCTCTTTTTCTATTTTCTTCTTTTATATTAATATTACTTAGTCTTGATATTCAAATAAATAGACATTTGTCTAGCTAACTTTATTTAATTCTAGCTTGTCATTATTTTTACTCTTAACTATTAGATAATATTCAATTTATGACCCAGAAAAAGAACAATTTTGACAACTGTTTCATGTGTGCTTAAAACAATTGTGTATTATCCAGTTGCTGGAGAGAGCATTTACATATATCTATATCTATATATGTGTGTGTGTATATATATATATATATGTATATGTGTGTATATACATATATGTATGTATACATATATATATATATATATATACACAGTGGTTAAAATCGTTGTGTTATATCGGAAATAAAGACTTTAATGTAAAAATTTTTGATTGACCAAGAAAATATTAGCAATAGTAATTGTGAAAATATGTGAACTAAACATAACAGAAATATAAGGATAAACATAATGGGATATTTTAAATACATATGTATACATATATACACACACACAGACATATATATACACACATACATACAGGCACATACATACATATAGATGTATGTGTATCTGTGTATGTTTGGGGGTGTATACATATATACACACATACACATATTTGTGTGTATATTATATATATGTATTTTATTTATATAGATAGATGGATACGGTGATAGAGATGTGTGGTCAATATGGTTTTTTTATTCAAATCTATGTCTTTAATGATTTTGTGACTATCTTTCTTACTGTTTATTGGGAAAAGTATTTTAAAATATCCAATTATGTTTATCCTTATATTTCCGTTATGTTTAGTTCACATATTTTCACAATTACTATTGATAATATTTTCTTGGTCAATCAAAAATTTTTACATTAAAGTCTTTATTTCCGATATAACACAACCATTTTAATTTTATTTAATTAGTATTTATATGGCATATGTCCTTTATTCTTTTTCTTTCTTTCTGTGTTTTAGATGTCTCTTGTTAATATCATGCAATCTTTTTAAATCAAGTTATGTAATCTTTATTTTTAAGGTAGACACTGGTTTCTTTATATGTAATGTAACTACTTGTTCTGTTGTATCAATTTATATGCTCCACCTAATCTGTTTCCTTCTATTGCCTTCCTTTTCTTCTTTCAGATTAATTGGTGTTATCATTCGATATTTTTTTCGGTAGCATGTTTACAATATTATTCTCCTGTCTTCTGGCTTCCATTATCTATTGAGAAGTTAGTCTCCAGTCTTTTGAAGGTATCATCTCTCTTCCTTTAGTTGTTTTTAATTTCAATTTTTTAACTTTAGTATTTTCTATTCCACTACACTGTGTCTAGTATGAATCTCTTTATTCTGCTGCAGAGCAGATTTGTTGACTTCATGAATCTGGATGGATACATTAGCATCTTTCATTAATTCCAGACATTCTAAGCTTTTATCTCTACCAATGTTGCTTCTACCCCATTATCTCTCTTAGCTCCTTCTAGAAATTTGTTAGAGGCATATTCAAGTTTCTCATTCTATCTACCAAGTCTCCTATTTTTTTTAAGATGAATTCCATTTTGTTGGTTTCTCTGTATTGCCTCTATACTGTGTATACTATTTCCCATCTTCCAGGTCACTAATTATCTCTTTAGCTGCGCTTCATCTGGTGCAAATATATGTATTAAATGTAAAATTTTAATTATTTTATATTTTTATCTCAGGAAATTATATTTGAATATTTTTCAACTCTGTTATGTAATTTTTGTTTCTTTTCATGTACGCTGGTGATATTTTAAAGCTTATCTTTTTATTCTTTAAACTTTTTTTTTTTTTTTTTGAGATGGACTCTTGCTCTGTCACCCAGGCTGGAGCGCAGTGGTGCGATCTCAGCTCACTGCAACTTCTGCCTACCAGGTTCAAGCTATTCTCCTGCCTCAGCCTCCCAGGTAGCTGGGACTACAGGTGAGTGCCACCAAACCTGGCTAATTTTTGTATTTTTTTAGTAGAGATGGGGTTTCATCACCTTGACCACGCTCACCTTGAACTCCTGACATCAGGTGATCCACCCACCTCGGCCTCCCAAAGTGCTGGGATTACAGGCATGAGCCACCATGCCCTGCCATTTAAACCTTGTAAATATAATTTTTGAAATGTTTATTTATATTGATACTTCCAATATCTGGAATATCTCTTCAAGTTTGTTTCTCTTGTTTCTCATTCAGATGCCTTATATTCTTGATATTTTTTTTCTTTTTTGAGAAAGAATCTCGTTCTGTCGCCCACGCTGAAGCAACCTCTGCCCCCAGTTCAAGCGATTCTCCTTCCTCAGCCTCCATAGTAGCTGAGATTACAGGTGCCCACCACCACGCCTGGCTAATTTTTGTATTTTTAGTAGAAATGGGGGTTTCACCATGTTGGCCAGGCTGGTCTCGAACTCCTGACTTCAGATGATCCGCCCCCCTTGGCCTCCCGAAGTGCTGGGATTACAGGAGTGAGCCACCGCGCCCGGCCATATGCTTGATACTTAGTTAGTTTTTACTTTGCCTTGTTACTGCCCTCGTGAAGTTTTTCGAAGATTCAAAAGTAGAATACAGACTGAGCTTAACTCTCATGGATTTGCATTTGCTTCTGCTGGGCACTAGAGGGCACCACCAATCTGGGAGCCCCATCAACAAAGGAAAGGCGTGAACTTTGGCTGTTGGGAACAAGGCTGCAAACCCTTGTGAGGGCCAGCCCATAATCACAACTTCTTCAGGACATTAGTTTTTTTTTTCTCACAGGCTATTTAGTGCCAAGGTACCCTTATGCTTTCTTGCAGTCATCTTCAAAAGAGGTTATATTGTTTTGTTTCATTTATATTTGGTTTTGTTTTGGTTTGCAAAGACCTCCTCTGAAATCCCTCCTTAATATGAGAAATTCTTATATTAGACTGTCTGCTTTGTAAAGGTACTGACCTTGTTTCTGTTCGCTACCACACCTGAGAAGTAGCCAAAATCAAAGCCCAAGCTAGCCCGGATCAGCCTATAATCCAAGCATTTATATTCTGGATAAGGAATATATATGCCTGGATTATAGGAATACGAACACACACACACACACACACACACACACACACACACACACACACACACACACATTCCTCCATTTAAAATCCCATGTATTTAACTGCTATGACTAAGACGATGTACATTTCTTTTCTCCGTGCTGTAAGGCACTTTCTCAACTTGAAAGAGCTTGCTTCTTTTTTTGAGAAAATCTGTTTTATTATCTCAGCAGCTGCCATCTTCACATAGATTATTACTAAAACATTTTGGTTTACAAGGTAACTTTTCAAAGTTTTGGATGCACAGATATGTTCACTAGTATTTGGTGATCAAGGCCAAATACAACAGCTACAAGGCGTTTGCACATACTAGTAGAATAAAGAATTTTAACTCTATAGCAAATATGCATTTTTAAAAACAAAAAACATATTCTAAAATTTAGTACCTTAGCATTTTAAAGAATGGAGTCAAAATTTACATGTAAATTATGATTCATTAAAAAGTAATCAATTTTTGAGTGAGTATGATACTAGCTGGAGGAAGATGACTAAGCCAGAAGAATTACTAGATGATATTAACCCTAGTAAATAAAAAGAAAAAACCCTTTGATCAGCCTAACCTCTAATTTCCTTGATAAGTTTGAAATCATCACTTCTAGACCTGTGGAGTCTACTTGGACTCTATGAGGCATGTTTAATGATTCCACATTATAATGTTTGAACACATTTAATTATTCCTACTCCTCTACTTTACTAACTCGATATGAGGATTTAGTGAAATTATACACTATCTCTATTTTCGCTACTTAAAAATTGAGTAGGATATAGTAATACAAGGAGATATTCTAGAGGGATTCATTATTTAATGTTTTTAAAGTCCTACACAAATGCCAAACTCATTACACTGTGCATGCTGGCAAGTGGCTAGGGTTTAGGAGATAATACAAGAGCACACATAAATCAAAATTTCAACATGAACGACCTTCTTTTTGGACCAGGGAATGATTAATCACATCACTGGTATTGTGTATGCAGGTTCTTGTTCAATAAGTAAGAGTTGACACCCTTAGGTTGTACCTTCAGCCACCTCCCTTTGCTTTCACACAGCGGTGGCAGGGGGTTGGGGGAAAGCTAACAATTCTGTGTAGTAGCTGAGTGCTTTCAAATTACAATCTGGAAAGCACCCAGACTGTCTAACTTTCAACCTCCAGGAAAAAAAGGTGGAATTGCTGCGTCATAGTAAATTGGTCCCAGACTTCAGCTGGATTACTTCCGAAGATGACACTTGAGTATTTTCTGGAGACATCCGTTCCATGTCTTGGTAAATGTTATACCTAGAAAATTTCCTTGGACATTTCTTACTGTCTTCTGATTTCTGCTAATACTGCTACGACTCTCTTTCACAGTGTTGTTTAATAGATCTTAACTTCAAAAATAAAGGAAAGTATCTATATTTGAAAATGTTAACTTCCTTTTTAGTAACTGGATTTTAGAATAAGGTATTTAATCATCTAAATAAGGACTTCATCTGGGCCTTAATGATTTATACCAATTCTGCCTTTTCCTAAATTCTGGCTGCTTTATAAGAACAGTGGCTGTATATGTATAATTGATTTTGTATATATCAATAACACAAGTCACACCTGAGAAGGCTTCATCTGTCCAAGAAAATGGGACACGATACAAATTTTATTTTTCATAAAACCAATTGTGAACATTGATAAGTCACTTCTTCCTCATGTTCATAGAAGATTGGCCTAATTAACCTCTAATCATATGTCCAACACAAGATTAACTTTAAAAAGATGACGGAAATGTTTTTCTGCTTCCCTGCTTACTCAGGGCATAAATGCAGCAATAAGAAGCTCTCAATGTTCACCTTAAGCAATCAATTTAAAAGAGGGCCTGACTTGATAGAAGTGAGCATAGCAGTTCACAGTATAATGGATATTGTGGTGTGCCACCCACAAAAAGTCCTTTATCCAAGAAAATTATCCACCCAGATTTTGGAAGTGTTGACTTCTGATTGCCCACAGATACATCCCTGTGTGAGTCAGGATTCTTCAGAGAAACAGAACTGATAGGATGGAAGGATGGATGGAAAGATAGATGCGAGATAGATACATAGATAGATAGATAAAAGGAATTGGCTCAAAGGATTCATTATGGAGGCTGAGAAGTCCCATGATCTGCTATGTGCAAGCTGAAGAGTGAGGAAAGCCTGTAGTGTAATTCAGTCCTAGTCCAAAAGCTTGAGAACTAAGAGTGGAGTGCCCATGGTGTAAGTCCTGGGCCCAGTCTAAATGTCAGAAAACCAGGAGCCCTGACGTCCAGGTGCCGAAGATGAATGTCCTAGCTCAAACAGGAAAAGCAAATTACCCTTTCCTCTGCCTTTTTGTTCTTTATTTTTATTATTATTTTTTAAGAGACAGGGTCTTGCTCTGTCAGCCAGACTGGAGAGCAGTGGCATGATCATAGCTCATAGCAGCCTTCTGAGCTCAAGCAATACTCCTGCCTCAGCCTCCTAAGTAGTTGGACTACAGGTACACACCATTGTCCCTGGCTAATTTTTTGTTTTTTTGTTCAGAGACAGAGTCTCGCTATGTTGCCCAGGTTGGTCTTGAATTCATGGTCTTAAGTGATCTTCTCACTTAGGCCTCCCAAGGTGCTGCAATTACAGGCATGAACCACCACACCTGGCCCTGCCTTTTTGTTCTACTTGGACACCCATGGTTAGATAATGCCACTTGCATTGGTCAGGGTAGATCTTCTTTATTCAGTCTATCAACTTGAATGCTAATCTTTTCCAGAAACACCCTCGTAGACACAGTCAGAAATAATGTATTCAAAGCTACCTGGGAATCTCTTAGCCCAGACAAGTTGACACATCCTATTAACCAGCACCTCCCACTTTCGGACTTGCTCTCTAACTACAGGGAGCTGCCTTGCCAAAGTTTATATGCCAAATAAACTGAGCAGCCCTCATCCAGTGACTAGATGGACATTTCTTGTGTTAACTCTTAATTACCCAGTATTGTGTGTACTTGGTACAATTTGATATTCAGTAATGGAATAATACAAATACTTTTTAAATGGTTTATTAAGAACTTATTGTCAGGCTCTGTGCAAAATAACCTGCAAGTATCATCAGTTTTAAGTTTCATCAATCTGAGTGAGCCTGGCATTTTTTTTGCCTACTTTTCATCAGGTGAGAAAAGTTAACCTTATAGTTAATTAATTTGCCCAAGTTTACATCATTCTATTATTGAGTACAAGAATATCTTCCTTCATAATACCCAAATAGGTATTTTTCAAGTTAAATAAATGCTAGTCATGATAGTCACACCTAAATTGATCATTTCCTGATGTCCCTGGTTTCAGGATTAAAGTTGACTCAGGCACAGGCAGAAAACCTTAGAACCCTCCTTGATTTTTCTCTTTCTCTTACATTTCATCCCAACCTGTCTGGAAATTCTGAAGTAAATAAATCCAGAATCAAATGATTCTCACTACCTGCACTATTACCATCCTGCTCCCAACCACCATTCTATTTTGCAACATTGTTGCAATAGCCTCCTTTATCAGTCAAGGTTGTCCAGAGAAACAGAATAGGCTATGTGTATATGGGTGTGTGCATATATAAACATGTATATACACACGTGTGTGCATACATCATCATATATTTATAAACATATATATACATACATATTAGGTGAGGCCCACCCACATTACTGAGGATAATCTCCATTAATTAAACTGATTATAGGTATTAACCACATCTACAATATGTCTTCTCAGCAACATCTAGATTAGTGATTGAATAAATAACTTGGCACTATAGCTTAGACAAGTTTACACATAAAACGAACCATTGCATCTCCTACCTGGTCTTGCTTCGCCTTATGTCCTATTACCCACAATCTATTTTCAACATAGGACCACAGTGATTCTTTAAGATATAAGCCATATCGTGTTATTCTTCTGCTTCAAACTTTCCAATAGCCTTTCATACCACTCTCAGTAAAACCCAAGGTCCTTACAAAGGCACCCAAGGCCTTGAATAATCTGGTTCTCTACACCCTGTTTTCATCTCCTGCCATTCTTACCCTGGTCATACTATCCTCTCTCCTGTTTTCTCAACACACCAGGTACACTCTCAACGCCTTTGAGGTATTTATTCTGTTTACAATATCCTTCCCCTAAGATGTAAACATGACTAATTTCTTTCTTCAAGTTTTTATACTCTCAATGTAGTGTATTCTTACTAAGTATTTAAAATTCTACCTGACGCATTCCTTCTCTGATATTGCCTATCCCTGTATTCTGTTCTACCTTTTGTCCTCATAGCATTTATCACTTTGTAATATAGCTGTTATATATTGACTTTGCCAGAAGAATGCATCCCCGACAAAGAAAGTAACCTTTGTTTATTGGTCTCTACGCTAGCCCAAATGCCTAGACTGGTATCTGGCAAATAATAACTATTAAATAAACATTTGCTTAATGAATAAATTTAGGCTAGTAATATATTAATAACTTGCCAATTTATTGTAATACATCTAAAAACAGCAATTTTGTATTCTCTCCCTTTCTGACCCTCACACTGCTGTACAACTTTTTATTTTTAGGTGGATAATACAATCTTGTTTCTTTTTATTTTAGCAATATTTCTACTTTTAAGGGAAATGATGTAAGAATATAATATACATATCATGTGTATTAACTAGTTAGAATGGAAATAATTAAGAATGTGTAATTAATTTTTTACTTTTATTTTAAGTTCAGGGGCACATGTGCAGGTTTGTTACATAGGTAAACTTGTGTCATGAGGATTTGTTGTACAGAATATTTTATCACCCAGGTATTAAACCTAGTA
The DNA here is from genome assembly GCF_006542625.1 of Nomascus leucogenys. Taxonomy (NCBI): domain Eukaryota; kingdom Metazoa; phylum Chordata; class Mammalia; order Primates; family Hylobatidae; genus Nomascus; species Nomascus leucogenys. The sequence continues at coordinate 17,026,202 of NC_044403.1, forward strand.
CCTCTTAGTTATTTTTCCTGATACTCTCCCTCCTCCCACCCTCCACACAGTAGGCTCCAGTGTCTGTTGTTCTCCTCTATGTGCCCATGTATTCTCAACATTTTGCTCCCACTTATAAGTGAGAACATGTGGTATTTGGTTTTCTGTTTCTGTATTAGTCTGCTAAAGATAATGGCTTCCAGCTCCATTCATGTTTCTGCCAAGGACGTGATCTTGTTCTTTTTATGGCTGTCTTCCATGGTGTATATGTACTACATTTTCTTTATCCAGTCTACCACTGATGGGCATTTAGGTTAATTCTATGGGTATATTCCTTTGGGTATATACCCAGAATATACCCAAAGAACAGAACTACCAGATTAAGTGGTAGTTCTGTTCTTAGGTTTTTGAGGAATCGCCACATTGTTTTCCACAATGGTTGAGCCAATTTAAGAATGTATAATTAATTAAATAATTGGATTAGGGAAATCAGGCTTCTTAGGTTATAAGAGAAAAACACCCATGGACTGCGGAGGTGACCATGCCCAGGAGTATACATTTTCAAGGCTATAATTTTAGGAACTTTTTGTTTCAAGTATGATACTTAACCTAATATCTGTTATATAATATGTTTATCAGATTGGTTTAAATGGTGATAATCTTATTTTTCACTGACAACTCATTTTGATTGATAATAATTATAATAGCTGGAGCTAAAGAGAAGATAAGATTTGCAAAGTTGAAGGTTACCTAACATCTTTTCCTTTATGGCTTATTTTTTCCCTTGTATCTTCATTCACATGGGATTTCAAACTAAAAGCAGAAGCAACAAACCCATTTGATGGATTTTGTATCACAATGCAGTCTTAAGTTCTTCTTTGCCCTACAAGAAACACCTTTGGAAAATGCTCCTCAGCTTCAAATTTGAAAAAGAAAGCACCTCTCAGATTCCACAAAGTTTGTTGAGTCATGCCAACCAGGAGAACCTGAAATAACCTTGGTCTTGCAAAATTCCCTCGTCTCTGTACCTCTCTGATAGGGGTTACATAGAAATGTGTCTGCTATGGAGAAGATAAGTAACATTTAGGAAATAAGATTTCATCCTATTCACAGGTATATACTATCTAATTTTTCTCTCTCTGCCACAATATATATTTTTTGAATTGATTATAATACACATAAGGTTGCTGATGTTAAAAAATATAGCAATAAGAATTAAGGTCTTAAAACCTCCAGCCTTTGTAGGTTTTTAGCTGCATCTTAAGCCACTTTCCCACATTCACTCTCCTAGAGCTCTTATTTAGGTCCTTAAATGTGCCAGGCTTTTTCTCAACTCAGGGCCTCTGCACATCATATTTCTTCTGGCTGAAACACTATTCTTCATTTGGCTAAAATAATCTGACATTAGCATAGATTTAAATTTCCTATAAGAAAGCCTTCTTAGACCCCTCTGCCTGGGTGCAGTCTCTTATTTTTTTTCTTCTCAAAAACCATTTTCCTCTTTCTTATAATTGAATATTTATGCAATACAGATGCTTGTGGAACAAATTCCTGGGTCTCTGTTGGGCATTAATTGAAACTGTTCCTATGACTGAAGGACATAAGATAATCTTGAAACCTGAAATACCCACAATGTCTTGGGAGATGATGAAGAAACGTTTTTATAAAGAGGGTAGTGTCCAGAAGAGTTTCATGATAAAATTAGTATGTTTTGTGCAGAAACATGTTACTGAAGGAATGCAGGATGGTAATTATTGAGCCTTTTTTCCCATAGGTCTGACTTGGAACCACATGAGTAACTGACACATGCTATGGTCACATGGACAGTGCTCTATGAACAGCTCTCTGTTGACCAACAAAGAGATGCTTGGTTTATAGATGGCATTTTCAAGGTGGAAACACAGCATCCTATTTGGAAGACTGCTGCGCTAACACCAGCATATGAAATGACTGATTGAAGAAGGTAAGAACAAATCAGTTCAATGAGTTTATTTGCATACCGTTTTCCTTGCCGTGATGAAAGAATTGAATGGTGATAAAAGTCCACGATGTTTGGGCTTTTGCTGACCCATAAGTGGTAGCCAGTGGTTTGGCCATATGGTCAGGCAGATGGGCAATGGAAAACTGCATTAGGAAAGGGATGCCTATGTGGGGGATGGCCCTATGAAAATCACTATGGGAATTTAAGCAGCACATTAGAGAAGGAGGTACTGAAGAGAGTATTCGGTAAATGACACATGGGGAAAAGAGTGAAAAGAATATTAAGGGCAAAGGGAATAACAAGTTCAAAATTCCTAAGACAGATACATGCTTAAAATGGTCAAGGAAAGCCAGTTGGGCTGTAGCTGTTACCTTGCCAGGAAAAATAGTTGGCTCTGAGATCAGGCAGTTTGCAAAAGACTGTATTATATATGCCCTTTGTAATCCACATTAACAAATCTGGTTTTTATCCTATAAACTGAAAAATCATTGGAGAGGTTTGAGCAGAAAGGTAAAATGACGCACTTTTTAGAGAATTTCTCTAGCTGGTAGTTGGAAAATAGATTGTGGAGGATAGTGGCACACACAGTGATGTTCACAAATATTTACTTGCCCCACATTTCTTAGCCCTGAAAAGTTAGAGAGTTCCCATGCCCACTCTCTCTGACAAGACCTGCAAGGTCGGGGTTTCCCAAAAACCAATGATTTGCTGAAATGACTAGCAGAACTGATGGAAATTGTTATACTCATGGTTACAGTTTATTGCGGTGAAAGAATACAGATTAAAATTAATCAAGGGGGCCAGGCGCAGTGGCTCAAGCCTGTAATCCCAGCACTTTGGGAGGCCGAGGCGGGCGGATCACGAGGTCAGGAGATCGAGACCATCCTGGCTAACACGGTGAAACCCCGTCTCTACTAAAAATACAAAAAATTAGCCGGGCGTGGTGGCGGGCACGTGTAGTCCCAGCTACTCGGGAGGCTGAGGCAGGAGAATGGCGTGAACCCGGGAGGCGGAGCTTGCAGTGAGCCGAGATCGTGCCACTGCACTCTGGCCTGGGTGAAAGAGCAAGACCCCGTCTCAAAAAAAAAAAAAAAAAAATAATCAAGGGAAGAGGTACATAGGGCATATTCAAGAGCTCCACATGCAGATTTTCCAGTGTCCTCTCCCAATGTATCTGGAACAACATTGTCTTCTCCCAGCAATGACTTGTGACAATACATATGGGGTATTGCCAACCAGGTAAGCTTACTTGAGCTTTGGAAGACAAAATTCAGCCTACAAAGTAGGAGCTTTGATTTGCTCATTCCAATGACTGGAAGAATTCCTTACAAATAATAACTACTTAATCAGTATTTGCTGAATGAATGAATTCAAGTCAAACATAAAATTGCTGTTGAAGATGAAGATTTAAGACACAATCCTCACTATCAAAAAGCTCACATCATGCTGGAAGAAATGAGTACAATGAGCATCATATTATAATATTATGAGTGCTATGCTGAAGGTATACACTAGCTGCTATGGAGAAACCAAAATTCATAGCATGGAGATCTGGGAACACTCCACAGAGGAGTTTTCATCTCACTGTGTTAAGTGAAATGTTGAAACTGATCATGGGGAAAAGGAAGATAACATTCTATGTAGAGGAAATAGTACATATAAACGGAAAGAAGCAAGAAAAAGTATGGAACATTTGAGGAACTGCAAGTAGTTTGGTAAGGATCCAATAAGGACAGAGGGAAAGGTAATACTGCAAAGGCATGAGAAGGCAGATCAGGAAGGGCCTTGCATAAGCTAAAGGGTTCAGATTTTATATTTGATGAGCTGGTAAACCATTGATACCTTTAAAATAGATGAGTGACATACTAGTGTGACATTTTGGAAAGATCATTGATAATTGTGTACAGAATAAATTAGAAAGAAAAGAAGAAGAAAACCAAAAAAGGTAAACTTTTGAAATATAATCAAATGAAATAGTCAGTAATCAAAGGGAAAAACACCGAAAGTCTAAACTTAAGGGGTGCCGGGATGATGAGGAATAATGAATGGAATTGAGAGCTATATCAGATGGAAAATTACTAGGTCAAAATGACTTGATTTGCAGTAGAGTATGGAGAATAAATCCAGGATGGCATCCAAGTGGCTATTGTCAGCAGTAGATAAATGGTGGTACCATTCACTGAAAAAATATATATCTGTTGGCAGAGTTCAGATGAAGAGAGGCACGAGTTTTAGTGCATAAGTAAATGCAAGAGTAAGAATTATTACTGGAGATTTTTTTTGAGACAGGGTCACTTTTTGCCCAAGCTGGAGTTCAGTGGTGTGATCTTGGTTCACTGCAACCTCAGCATCCCCAGTAGCTGGACTACAGGTGCACACCACCATGTCCAGCTAATTTTTGTAGAGACAGGGTCTCGTCGTGTTGCCCAGGCTGGTTTCAAAGTCCTGAACTCAAGCAAGCCACCTACCTCAGCCTCCCAAAGTGCTGGGATTACAGGTATGGGCCACCATGCCCGGCCTATTACTGGACATCTTAATTCTGAGCTAGATCATCTAAGAGTAATATTCCATAAGCAATCAATGGGAAATTTTGGAATTCAGGGCAATTCTGGTTGGAAAACCATGATAATATGTTTTGAATATCTACAGAGTCAGATATTTTTAGATCATAGGAAGCCCAGAACTTCACCTTGTAGAATTTAGAAAGGTAGCTCAAGTATCATCATTATTCAATAATTTCTTATTTGCAGCTAATTTAGTGCATTCCTTATATTTTTCTTATGCAACTTTGCATATATTGCCTCTCTTATTAATACAGATGCCCAGGGCAACATAATTTCAAAAGTTTAAGTTTCATCATTTAAAAGTTTTAGCCTTGAAATATCTTCTATTCTATTCTTTCAAATCACACAGACAGACACACACACACACACACACAGAACACACACACACACACACAGAAACACACACACACACACACACACACACACACACACACACAGAGAGGCAGAGAGAAAGAGAGAGAGACAATGAACTAACTTCAGTAGACCTGGCTGTTCATTTAGGCCACCTCAGCAATGAGAGTGAATTGCTGCATGAATGATTTGGCAATGACAACCAGTGTCATGTCATGCCAACAGCTGAAACAAACAGGTTAATTGGATGGGATTCTAGCTCAGCACTATGGTTTTATAGTTTGACAAAATATTAATTGTACCTTTGTAGAGAGCTTTGTATATATTTTCTTAATCAAGGAAAGGAAAGAGTGATTGAGATTTCCCTTCCTTTAGCAGGTTCTCCGTCATACCACTAAAGGCTATGAGACTTTCTAATGGCCAAGATTCCTGAAATATTAGGATTCACTTCCACAGATGCCTTTGGCAGTACCTATCTCAAACTCTTCCTTTTTATTTTAAATTTCCATTGTACATTTTAAATTATGGCGTAGCACCACAGTGGCAAATGGAAGGCCATGGTTCTTGGGAAAAAAATAATAAAAAGAAAGGGCCACAAGGTCAAAAGATATTTTTCTGGAGAATCTTGCAATATACCAAGTGATGCCTTGGGAAAAAAAAGCAAAGCTATTTAAAAAGACAGCAGCTGCTATAATGCTGCTTCATTACAGACCCAGTGGAGCAGAAGCAATGCATCCATTTTGCCTTTTTCTTCATTGATGATATCAATGGAGCATTAATGGAATTCTTATAGTCTACTGGTACAGTATAAATTTAGCCTGACTAAATCTTATATTGGCTATATTATAATACTTTTTTACACTAGAGAAGAACCTCACTAGTTTCCTTTTTATATAAAAAAGTTGCAGTTAGGATATATCTTCAGATCCACAATAAATAAGTCATCGATACAGTTTTTTTAAAAAAATTTATTTTACCATTAGGAGAATAGGTAGAATTTCAGTCTAAATTAAAACCCTTATTAACAAGCTTGTTTCACAGAAATGTCACACAGCCTTTCTCCAGTTAACGAAGTCAAAGTGCTTTTATTGTTGTTTATTGATTTCACTTATTTAATTCTCCTTTAACAGAAAAAGGTTAGTTTCTCTTTGTTCTTTTATTTTGTTAACAAAATAGGTTGTGCTTTCAAAACCAACAAATTATGCAAATTACTTAGCATTTATCTTGATTTTTAAAAAATCATGTCCAAACTATGATCTTAGGGTTGTCCATTTATATAAGAATTTTAGGGCTAGACAGGAACCCAGATGTTTCAAGTGGATTTGCAAATGGCAAAGTGCTGCTTGTTGGATCTGCCTGTAAATCTATTTGCAAATGCAAATCCTCTTTCCAAACAGATCAGAGTTTTTTTAGGTCCAACAAAAATCCTTGAGCAAAGCAAAAATGTTGATGGAATGTACATGTGTCACTTCTATGGATTTCTATCCAAATGCTTTTGCATCTTCCTAGTGTACTTTCTGAGGACGGTAGCATAAAAGAGAATGCAATGACACTTATTTTCAGGGGATTCTGAATGCATCCTGCTGCTATTTAAGGGACAGCAGAAGCTGTGGCTAATCCAAACATCTCTGTTTTTCCTGCATGAAGTGATTCAGAGCACACCCTACTTCTGTTGTGTCCCCCTGATGCATTGATATAGCTTGAAAGAAAGTTTCCATTTGTCTACAGCTACTGAGACTCTCTCTTTTGCCTACCTTATCTTCTCTGTTCATGACTCTCTAAAAGATCCATGTCCCCAGGATCTAGACCATGAGTGCAGCTTTCCACTGATGCCTGTATGTTAAGGTCAGTAAATCATTCTGAGTTTTACACTTCCTTGCTGCCCGACAGTAATAATAGCAAACACTTTCATAGTACTGTCCATGTGTATTAACTCATTTAATCTTCAGCACTACTCCATCACATGCACATGGGTCTCCTTCTCCATGTCCTGTGCTCCTCTAATATAAAAGGTTAATGGTGGGAATAAAAGGCATGGTTAGCTTTTTGAGCTCTCAAATATGTCATCTTCTCTCCATACATTTTACCGCTGCTCTTAATCAAGGCTGCACTGTTGCCATAGCCTCCTACCTGTTACCTGCCACAATTGCAGACTTGCCCTCTTTGAAGTCCATTCCTCTGAGCTTTTGCTAAAATGACTCCTCTGAACTGTAGACCTAACCTTGTCATTATTCTGCTTTAATGTTACTCTACCACCTACAGAATAAAGGCCATGATCTTTAGGATGGAATATAAAGCCTGTTATGCCCCGACCACATCTACTTATCTAGTTTCTTTTCTCACTACTTTCTTCTTATCCCTGAGTGACTTGAATTCAATCCCTTGTACACAATATTATTTCATGCCTTTCTAAAGCATGTTAATATAAGTTACATGGACTTGGCTGAAAGGCTGAAATGTCTTTCATCTCCCTACCATCCATTGGCCCATTCTCCATGCCCCCAACACACACATGCATGTGCACAGACACACACATACACACACACACATACACACACACACACACACACATACTCTGATACCAGGCTAGCATGTGCTCACCCTTTAAGAGCCCAGATAATGGTCATATCATCTCTGTCTTCCCCAGTGCTGTCCCCAGCCCCAGATGACAGTAAGTGGTTGATATGGTTTTGGTTCCCACCCAAATCTCATCTCAAATCCCCACTTGTTAAGGGCAGGACCTGGTGGAAGGTGATTGGATCATGGGGGCGGTTTTCCCCATGCTGTTCTCATGATAGTGAGTGAGTTCTCACAAGATCTAATGGTTTTATAAGAGCTCTTACCCCTTTGCTCATTCACTCATCTCTCTCTTGCCACCATGTGAAAAAGCTTTCTTCCTGCTTGGTCTTCCACCATGATTGTAAGTTTCCTGAGGCCTCCCCACCAATGCAGAACTGTAAGTCAATGAAACCCTTTTCCTTTATAAATTACCCAGGCTTTGGTATTTATTTAAAGCAGTGTGAAAACGGACTAATACAGTGAGTTTCCTCTGTGTTCCCTTAGTACATATGCAAATATTTAAATTTCCACTTAAAGCTTTGCCTTCCTCATTACATTGTGAGCTCTTTAAGGGCAGAATCTATGTCATTCTTTCCTTCCCTACAGCTCTCAACACATGTTTATTGAAGTAAACTAAATTCCCACATGTATGTACCTGATAACAAATAGTTCTCAGAGGCTTTGACCCACAAAAAGGAATTTGTGAATGAAAAACAAGAGGTCTATAGCTAGGGGCAAACAAGATACTTTGAACCAATGGTATCTTTTCCTCATGTCTTCACAACGTCTTAGCAGATTATTTAGTCAGTTTGTGAATAAGGTTGATTAGAAGTGAAAGTTGAGACTATAACTAGCCAGGCAAAATTATAATGAAAAAGAAAAATAGGAAAAACAATCTGAAATCTGCCCATTAGAAGACTAGTATCCTGAGGACGAGTTTAAAAGTGCAGATTTATTTTTAAGTAAGCAACCCGGAGGCTAAGTTTAACACAATGCCAAAATAATTTGTGTGTTCAATCAAAATAATATTCTGTTCATCTGTAAAAAATCATTTAAACTGAAATTTTATTATAATAAAGAAAAAAACAAGCAATTGATTGAATTGTTTATCTTTGAACTCCCTTGATGAGCCACCAAGGGACCAAAGCCTGAGTTTATTTATTTAGAGAGGCAGGTGCTTTTATTCTCTTGTAATGCAGAGATCAGTGCAATAAGATGGAGTTGCTCAGGGGCAGTGGGAGAGAATGATAATTGTAGATATGGTATTTAAATGTTATGTATTTAAGATAAAAATATTGTACTGAGTTTATGATTTGGGGAAAGTTTCCAAGGCATTTAACATAGTAAGAACTTTTTCCATCATCCTTGCTAAGGCTGAATTGCAATGTTATGATCTTTTGAGCCCCAAAAGTAAACAATTGTGTCCACAGATTTTTGATGCGTTAATCTCATGTGTTTCATTAGACAGTGAATATTTACTTAAAACAAACCCCTGCCATTTTCCAACTTGACTCACCAATTGGAAGAAAAACTTATATATGCTTTTATTATCTTTAAACCTACTTTAAAAGAGAGACTTAAATTTAGAAATACCAGAATGTATGTACATGTTCGTAATTCAAATCTGACTTGCTGCAAATACTTATTTCTAAATTATATCAATGATATTTAAATAGATTCTAATTGAAATGTAATGATGGGGTAATAATCATAATGCAATTTGCTTAAAAAATTTATGACTATGTTCAAATATTACTGTCTTATAAATTACTTCTCTTATAAACATTATGCCAAAGTTTTGACACCCATTTAAAATTCAGTTTTTTAGAGATTTTAGCATTATCAGGAAATAAGAATACTCTCTTCTTGCATAAATGTTAAATAAAATAACTTGTTTCCCTTAAAGATCCAAGAAATTTAAATAGACAGCATTTTATAACATGACTTACGCTAGTTAACAATCATATCTTTTTTTAAATAAAATTCCAAAAGTTATTTAAATCCAGGAATGTTTGCTGCTGTCACTTTTCCAAAGCAATATTAGACTAATTTTTGAAGGTCAAAGTTGGTCCATCACGTGGTTCTGAATATTAAAAGTAAAACTAATAGAAGTAAATATTCTACGGTAATAAATTTTTTTTTTAAATACACACTGGACAAATGTCTTAAATTTCTTTTCTAAGTTGTTATTAACTCCTCCACATAAAATAGTAGTCAGTTATACCACAGGAGTTTTACTTAAGTAAAACTCTGAAGTGGGATCTTACTGAAGTAGGATCGTTAACAACAGAGTAAGCTCTGCTAACTTACTGATAGACATAATCTTTGGTTTTGATGGTTTCTCACTCATTTTTTTCAGCTGTTTCACAGTACGTATCTACAGAGCAAATATCACTAAATGTCTTTTTTTACCTGTAAATGGTCCCTGTTCTCCAGAAAACACTAAATCATCCAACAAACCCATGAGTAAACAAAGGACAGACATCTTGTGGAGCAGAAATAGCTCTGAAATGCCTGTTTTAGTGCCCTGTCAATCATGAGAAATATTAAATACTTGGCAGAAATGATTTCGAGATATATTAAAATACATCTATTCCACAAGAAAATGCTTTAAAAATACATGGCACAATTAAAAGTGTTGAATTTTTTTTAAAGATCAATGCTGTACATCCAAATTCTTTATTAATGTCTGAAATTTAGACAAAATTAAAAGACTTGATTTTTATCTTACCAGGAATAATGTAGTATTTCCAAAAGATTCATTTCCATTAATTAAAAAAATTAAAACCACATAGTCTACTAAACTGCAAACCTACTGATGCAAAAGAACAACTCCATCAAAGGCTGCTTGAACAAGGTTGCAGCTATTATAAGCAAATTACAGGGCAAACGTAATATTTTTAAACACAACATCCAAAAATAATGACTTATTTCTCAGTACAAGAGAAATAACACTTCCCTACACCAACCCCCAGAGTACTATGTGTTCAAAAACAAAAGTTCAGGAACTAAGTACTTCAGTGACACCTTTACCTTAAGGATCAGAATTGGAGTTACACTTGAGGTCTTAGGTGAAATGAGTTTGACGGATTAGGTTCGGTTACTGGCTGTCAGTGCACTACATAAAAAACACCACACATGCAGAGCTTAGTGAAACTAGCTGTTTTCTGCACAGGAAAATTCCTTGATAGAGTTAGCATGAAGACAAATGAACTGTTATCCCCCAAGAAAGGTGTCCCTTTAGGTTAGGATTGAGGTGAGCAATACCAAACAGTAAGAGCACTTGACTTCCCATGGCTGACAGACTCATTACCTTTGTAAATATCGAGGCTTAGCTTTGAATCCTGGAACTCTTCTTTGAGTTTCTGGAGAGTGCTAGTAACTAACCAATTACCAAAACAATAAAGACATTAAAATGGGAGAAGACAAGAGTAGTGTAAACAAATGTCCTTCATTTTCCACCATCAAACAAAGTTGTTTAAACTTTCTCTCTTCTTTATTTTTACATGCTTATCCCTTCAATTTATCCAAAGCACTTAAAATATATTCTTCTTATTCACCGTAATAGGTATCCTGTGATATACTGAGTTTTATTATTATTATTATTATTATTAACAGGCAAGAAAACGAGATCCTAAGCAGGATTAACTCCAGAAGAGCAATGGCATGACTCAAAATTTGTATTTGTCAGTGTCCAAAACCACTGCTCTTCTGCAAGTATTTTTCATATAGATTGTTTCTCTGTAATCTATTTCACTTATGATAGCTATACATTTGGTGTCATGTATATTATGTATTTTCCCTTATTCCTTTTATACTATTTTTTCTCTCTGTACATTCTAATCAATTTATTCACATGGTCAAACACTAACAGAGGATATTTATGAAAATTTCTATTTAAAAACTTTAAACATCTTATACGTTCTCAATTATTTTCTTTATACAGGCATACTTCAGAAACATTGTGGGTTCATTTCCAGACCACCACAGTAAAGTGAATATTGCAATAAATTGAGTCACACAGGCTATTTGGTTTCCTACGCATGTAAAAATTATGTTTACACTATACTATAATATATTAACTGTGCAATACTATTATGTCTAAAATTCAACGTACATAACTTCGTTAAACATACTTTATTGCGAAAAATGCTAGCAATCATCTGAACGTTCAGCAAGTCATCAGCTTTTTGTTGGTGGAGGATCTTACCTCAGTTTTAATGGCTGCTTACTAATTGGGGTGGTGGTTGCTAAAGGTTGGGGTGGCTGTGGCAATTTCTTAAAATAAGACAACAATGAAGTTTGCTGCATTGACTGACGTCTCTTAATGAAAGATTTCTCTGTAGCATGCAATGCTGTTTGATAGCATTTTACCCCACAGTAGAATTTCATTCAAAGTTGGGGTTAATCCTATCACACCCTGCCACTGCTTCATTAACTAAATTTATGTAATATTCTAAATCCTTTGTTGTCATCTCAACGATGTTAATAGCATCTTCACCAAGAGTAGTTTCCATCTCAAAAAAAAAACCACTTTCTTTGCTCATCCATACAAAATAACTCCTATCCATTAAAATTTTATGATGAGATTGCAGCAATTCAGTCACAACTTCAGGCTCCACTGCTAATTCTAGTTCTATTGCCATTTCTACCACATCAGCAGTTCTTTCTTCAAATAAAGTCTTCAGTACCTTTGGGTATATACCCAGTAATGGGATTGCTGGGTTGAATGGTAATTCTGCCTCTAGGTTTTTGAGGGATCACCACATTGTCTTTATGTGGTTGGACTAATTTACACTCCCAGCAACACTGTAAAAGTGTTCCTTTACCTCCACAACCTCGCCAGAATCTGTTGCTTTTTGAGTTTTGAATAATAGCCATTCTGACTGGTGTAAGACGGTATCTCATTGTGATTTATATTTGTATTTCATTCTGTAATAAAATACATGCATGCCTATTTTCATAGCAGCACTATTCACAATAGCAAAGACATGGAATCAAGCTAAATGCCCATCAATGATAGACTGAATAAAGAAAATGTGGTACATATATACCATGGAATACTATGCAGCCATAAAAAGGAATGAGATTGTGTCCTTTGTAGGGACATGGATCAAACTGGAAGCCATTATCCTCATAAAACTAACACAGAAACAAAAGACTAAATACTGCGTGTTATCACTTGTAAGTGGGAGCTAAGTGTTGAAAACACATGGACACATGAGGGGGAATAATACACCTGGGGCCTGTCAGAGGGTGGGGAGGTGGGAGGAGGGAGAATATCAGGAAGAATAGCTAATGGATGCTGAGGTTAATACCTAGGTGATGGGATGATCTGTGCAGCAAACCACCATGGCACACGTTTAACTATGTAACAAACGTGAACATCCTGTACATGTACCCCTGAACTTAAAAGTTGAAAATTAAATAAATAAATAAATAAAGAGGAAAATAGTCTTGAATCCCTCAAAATCATCCTTGAGGGTTGGAAATAATTTCATCCAAACTCCTATTAATGTTGATATTTTGACCTCCTTCCATGGATCACAAATGTTATTTGTAGAGATGGGGTCTCACTGCGTTGCCAGGGCTAATCTCAAACTCCTGGGCTCAAGTGATCCTTCTATCTCAGACACCGTAAGTGAGGGGATTACAGGCGTGAGCCATGATGCCTAGCAAATCACAAATGTTCTTAAACACATCTAGAACAGTAAATTCTTTCTAGAAAGTTTTCAATTTACTTTGCCCAGATCTATCTGAGGAATCACTAACTATGGCAGCTATAGACTTATAACCTACCTTTATTTCTTTCTTTTACTTTCTCTTTCTTTCTTTCTTTCTTTCTTTCTTTCTTTCTTTCTTTCTTTCTTATCTTTTTCTTTCTTTCTCTCTTTTCTTTCTTTCTTTTTAATTTTTGTGGGTATATAGTGGGTGTGTATATTTATGGAGTTCATGAGATGTTTTGATACAGGCATGCAATGTGTAATAATCACATCATGAAGAATGGAGTATTCATTTCCTCAAACATTTATCCTTTGTATTACAAACAATCCAATCATACTCTGTTATTTTAAAATGTACAATTCAGTTATTATTGAGTGTAGTCACCCTGTTATGCTATCAAATAGTTGAAATTTATTTATTAAATAATACAACTTGAAAATCAAATTTACTTGTTGATCCATGGGCTGTAGAATGGATATTGTGTTAGCAGGCATGAAACAATACTAATCTCCTTGAATATCTCCATCACAGCTCTTGGGTAACTAGGTACATTATCAATGAACAGTAATATTTTGAAATGAATCTTTTTTTTCTGAGTGGTAGATCTCAACAGTGGGCTCAAAATATTCAGTAAACCATGCTGTAAACAGATATGCTATCATCAGGCTTCATTGTCTAACATCATTCCTTGAGGGTCATAGGTTTTCCTGAGTGGTAAATGAGTACTGGCTTCAACTTAAAAGTCTTCAACTGCAGTATTGCCTAACAAGAGAGTCAGTCTGTGCTTTGAAACTATGAAACCAGTTATTGACTTCTCCTCTCAGCTATGAAAGTCATAGGAGTGATCTTATTCCAATACAAGGCTGTTTGGGCTACATTGAAAATCTGTCATTTGGTGTAGTCATCTTCTTCAGTGATCTTAGCTAGATCAAGATAATTTGCTGCAGCTTCTGCATCAGCTCTTTCCACGTCACCTTGCACTTCTTTGTTATGGAGGTGACCTTTTCCTTAAACCTCATGAACCAACCTCTGCTAACTTCAAACTTTTCTTCTGTAGCTTCCTTACCTCTCTTAGCCTTTACAGAATTGAAGAGAGTTAGGGCCTTGCTCTGGATTAGGCTTTGGCTTGAGGAAGTATTATGGCTTGTTTGATCTATCCAGACAATTAAAACTTTCTCCATATCAGCAATAAGGCTGTTTTACTTTCTTATCATTCATTCATTCACTGGGGTAGCACTTTCAAATTTTTTCAGAAACTTTTCTTTTGCATTCATAGCTTAGCTAACTGTTTGGTGCAAGAAGCCTACCTTTAAGCCTGTCTCAGTTTTCGACATGCCTTCCTGACTAAGCTTAATCATTTCCAGCTTTTGACTTAAAATGAAAGAGATGCAACTCTTTCTTTTATTTGAATACTTAGAGGCCATTTTAGTGGTATTAATTGGCCTAAGGTTAAAATTGTTGTGTGTCTGGAAATAGGGAGGCTGAGGGAGGGAGACAGCTGAAAGAGTAGAATGACTAGTCAGTGTAGAAGGCAGAAGACACACAACACTTAGCAACTAAGCCTTACATGGGCTGTCTTACATGGGCACAGATCACGGTACCCCCAAACAATTACAGTAATAACATCAAAAATCACTAACTACAGATCACTGTAACAAATATAATAATGAAAAATTAGAAATATTGTGAGAATTACCAAAATGTGATACAAAGCCATCAGGTGCATACACGCTGTTGAAAAGTTGGTGCCAAGAGACTTGTTCAATGCAGAGTTTCTAGAAAACTTCAATTTGTAAAACACTCAGTATCTACAAAGCATATTAAAATGAGGTTTTCAGATGAGATTAAATAAATAAATAAATAAATAAACAAGACCCAACACTGTGCTGTTCACAAGAAACACACTTTGGATATATAGACACAACATTTAAGCAAAAGTGTGGCTATAAATATGCCATACAAATACTAATCCTAAAAGAGTCTGTGTGCCCATATTAATGTTAGATAAAGTGGTCTTTAAACTACGAGTACTACTACTAAAGATAAAGGTGTTAAGTCATAATCAAAATAGGGTCAGTTCAGGCCGCGTGCGGTGGCTCACGCCTGTAATCCCAGCACTTTGGGAGGCTGAGGCGGGTGGATCACGAGGTCAGGAGATCGAGACCATCCTGGCTAACACGGTGAAACCCCATCTCTACTAAAAAATACAAAAAACTAGCCAGTCGAGGTGGCGGGCGCCTGTAGTCCCAGCTGCTGGGGAGGCTGAGGCAGGAGAATGGCGTGAACCCTGGAGGCGGAGCTTGCAGTGAGCTGAGATCGCGCCACTGCAGTTCAGCCTGGGCAACAGAGGGAGACTCTGCTCAAAAAACAAACAAACAAACAAACAAACATAGTTCATAAAATTAACAGTCTTAAATGGGTGAGCATAATGAAACTTCAAAATGTGTGAAACAGACATCAAAAGAGTAAAGGTGACAATAATCAAATCTACTTTTCAAGTGTTGGTGGAACATTAATCAAGATGGAGCAAATATTGGACCATAAAATAATTCTCAAAATATAAAAGGATTTAAATCATACAGAGTTTGTACTCTGACCAATATAGAAATAAATTAAAAATCAGTAATAAAAATATATTCAGAAAAACCTTAATATTAGGCAATTAAGCAAAGAACTTTTAAATAACCATGGATATAAGAATAATTATTAGAAAATATAAGACTATCTCATATTTTAAATTTTTTATTGTATTAAAATTTCAACAATTTTAAGTACACAATTCAGTAGTAGTAAGTACATTCATAGTGTTGTACAAACATCATCTCTATTTCCAGAAGTTTCTTGTCATCACAAACAGAAACGAAGTACCCATTAAGCAATAACTCACCATTCCTTCCTCTCCCCAGTCTCTGGTTAACGCTAATCTATGTTCTGTCTTCAGAAATTTGCCTATTCTAGATATTTCATATAAGTGGAATGATATTTTTTGGCTGTGTCCCCACCCAAATCTCACTTTGAATTGTAATAAATACCATGTGTCAAGAGCAGGGACAGGTGGAGATAATTGAATCATGGGGCAGTTTCCCCCATGCTGTTCTCGTGGTAGTGAATAAGTCTCATGAGATCTGATGGTTTTATGAGTTCTCCCGCACAAGCTCTCTTGCCTGTGGCCATGTAAAACTTGACTTTGCTCCTGTTCAGCCCTCTGCCATGATGGTGAGGCCTCCCCAGCCATGTGAAACTGTGAGTCTATTAAACCTCTTTCCTTTATAAGTTACATAGTTGGGGTCATGTCTTTATTAGCAGTGTGAGAACAGACTAATGCGTGGAATCATACAGTATTTGTCCTTTTGTGTCTGGCTTACTTAGCAACATGTTTTCAAGTTTTATCCAGGTTGTAACATGTATCAGAACTTTATTCCCTTTAATGGCTCAATAATATTCTATTATATACATGCACCATATTTTGTTTATCCATTCACTTGTTAATGGACACAGATTGTTTCTGCCTTTTAACTACAGTGAGTAATGCTGCAATGAACTTTGGTGTAAAAATATCTGTTCCAGACCCTACTGTTAACTTTTTTTTGGGGGGCATAATATTTAGGAGTGGAATTTCTGGAAATTCCAGTGGAAGGTTAGAATTATGTCTAATTTTGTGAGGAACCACCAAATGTTTCCCACAGCAACTGCATCATTTTATATTCCCAGCAGCCAATTCATGAGTGTTCTAATTTCTCCACACTCTTACCAACACATTTTCTGTGTCACTGTTGTTATGATAGCCACAGTACTGGATGCAAAGTGGTATCTCATTTTGATTTTGATTTGCATTTTATTAATGAATAATTGAGTTTAGCACCTTTTCTTGTCCTTATTGGCCATTTGTATATGTTTTTTGGAGAAATGTCTGTTCAAGTCTTTTGTCTATTTTTTACTTGGAATTTTAGGCTTTTTGTCATTATACAAAAAGTTGCAGAAGTTGCAGGAGTTGCAGGAGTTCACCATATATTCTAGATATTAAGCCTTTATCGAGGTATATGTTTTGCAAATATTTTCTCACATTGTCTTTTCATTCTTTTGATAGTGTCCTTTGATGCATAAAAGTTTTTGATTTTGATTAAATCTGATTTACATATTTTTTCTTTTGCTATCTGTGCTTTTGTGTCATATCTCAAAAATCATTTAAAAATCAAAGGTCATAAAGATTTGCCTGTGTATTTTATTCTAAGAGATACATAGTTCTAGTCTTTAAGTTTAAGTATTTTTTTAATTTTGAGTTAATATTTTTACATAATGCAAGGTAGGGGTCTAACTTCACTCTGTGCATGTGCATACCCAGCTCTCCTGGCCTTATTTATTGAAGACATTGTTCCTTCCTCCATTAAATGGTCTTGGCCCTTTTGTTGAAAAGTCTTGACCATATATATGAGGACTACTTCCTAGGATCTCATATGGTTCTCCATTTTACTATTGTGGTATATTACATTGATTGATTTTTTAATATGTTGAAACACCCTCACATTTTTAGGGTGTTTCAATCTCACTTGCTGACAGTATACAATCCTTTGATTATACAGTATCGCTGCTAGTATTTTGCTAGTACTTGCTGAGATTTTTTGCCTATATATTTATAAGGGATATTGGGTTGTAGCTTTCTTTTTTTTTTTTTTTTTTTTTTTTTACTGTCTTTGGCTTTGGTATCAGGGTAATGCTGTTATCAAAGAATGAATTAACAAGTATTCTTTCTTCATATGTTTTGTTGGAAGGGTTTGAGAAGAAATAGTAATAATTATTCTTTAAATGCTCGGTAGACTCACCAGTTAATGTGGCTATTTGGTCATAAATCTTTCTTCATTGAATGGTTTTTAATTACTGATTCAATCTCCTTGTTTGTTATAGGTCTTCTTAGATCTTCTTTTTCTTCTGGAGTCATTTTGGTAGTTTGTGTCTTTCTAGAAATTTGTCTATTTCATCCAGGATACCTAATTTGTTGGTATACAGTTGTTCACAGTATTCTCCTATAAACCTTTTTTATTTCTGTAAAGTTGGTAGTAGTGTCTCCACTTTCATTTATGATTTTATAATGAGAGTCTTCTGTCTTTTGCAAAGTCAATATAGTGAAAGGTTTGATCTTTTTAAATAACTAACTGTTAGCTATATATATTTCCTCTATTGTTTTTCAACCTTCTATTTTACTGATTTATGCTCTAGTCTTTATCATTTTTTTCCTTCTGTTAGCTTTGGATTTCATTTTCTCTGGTTTTTCTGCTTCCTTAAATTATAGAGTGAGGTTATTGATTTGAGGTTTTGTTAATGAGGTTTTTTATACATTTTTCTCTGAGATCTGATTTCACTGCATTCAATAAGTTTTGTTATGTTGTGTTTTTATTTTCATTTGTCTCTCTCTAATTTCCCTTGTGATTTATTCTTGCACTCACTGGTAGTTGAAGAGTGTACTGTTTAATTTCCACATATTTGTAAATTTTCCAGTTCTCATTCTTTATCGATATGTTTCTTCCATTGTGGTTGAAATTATTTTTTGTTTAATTTCAAACTTTTTAAAAAGACTAGGAGATATTTTGTGGACTAAGATATGGCTGATATTAGAGAAAGTTCCATATCCACTTGAAAAGAATGTATATTCCGCTGTTGTTGGGTGGACTGTTCTATATATGTCTATTAGATCTAATTGCCTTATACTGTTTTTCAAGTCTTCTATTTTTTATTACAATTCTGTCTGGTTTTTCTATTTGTCATTTAAAATGAATTATTGAAGTGTCCAACTATTATTATAGAACTGTATGTTTCTCTTTTCAATCCTGTCATTTTTTCAGCTTTATTGAGGTGTAAGTTCTGTCTCCAGAACTTATTCCTATTGTCATTGCCTTTGACAAACATCTCCCCATTTTCCCTGCCCTGTCAACCACCTTTCTTCTCTCTGTTCCCATGAGTTTACCTTTTGTAGGTTCCACATATAAGTGACATCATGCAGCATTTGTCTTTCTGTTTCTAGCTTATTTAAATTAGCTTGATGTCTTCCAAGTTAATTCATATTGCCACAAATGATGGAATTTTTCTTTTTTAAAAATAAATAGTAGTCCATTACATATATAATATGTATGTATGTATGTATATTTTCTTTATCTATTCACCTGTTGGTAGACACTTAAATTGTTTCCAAATCCTTGCTATTGTGAATAGTGCTACAATGAACATGGGAGTGCAGGGATGATTTTTAGCAATTTTTGTAGAGCAAGTCTATTTGTAGCAAGCTCCTTTAGATTTTGTGTATCTGGTTATGTCTTAATTTATCTTTCATTCTTGAAAGACAGTTTTGGAGATATATAATTCTTGGTTAACAATTTTTTTTTTCTTTTAGTATTTTAAACATGTCATCCCACTGCCTCCTGGCTTCCATGATTTCAGATAAAAAACAAACAAAAAAATCAGATGAAAATCTTATTGATTCTCCCTTGTATAAAACAAGTTACTTCTGAGGCCAGGTGCAGTAGCTCATGCCTGTAATCCCAGCATTTTGGAAGGCCAAAGTGAGCAGATCACTTGAGGTCCAGAGTTTGAGACCAGCCTGGCCAACATGGTGAAGCCCTGTCTCTACTAAAAATACAAAAATTAGCCAGGTGTGGTGGCGCACACCTGTGGTCCCAGCTACTCAGGAAGCTGAGGCAGGAGAATTGCTTGAACCTGGGAGATGGAAATTGCAGTGAGCTGAGATCATGCCACTGTATTCCAGCTGGAGCTACAGAGCAACAGAGCAAGAAAAAAAAAGGGAAAGAAGGAAGGAAGGAAGGAGAGAAAGAAAGAAAAAGAAAGAAAGAGAGGAAGGAAGGAAGGAAGGAAAAAAAATGAGTTACTTTTTTCTTGCTTCTTTCAAAATTTTCTCCTTGTCTTGCACCTTTGACAATTTAACTATAATGTCTCTCAGTGTTAATCTCTTTGGATTTATCCTGTTTGGAGTTTATTGAGATTCCTGGATGGATTGATGGATAGATAGATCTGTCATCAAATTGGGAAAATTTTAGCCATAATTTCTTCAAACACTTTTTTCTAATCCTTTCTATCTTCTTCTCCTGGAACTCCCATGACACATATGTTGGTATGCTCAATGATGTTCCACAGTTCAGTTATGCTTTATTTTTCTTTCTTTTATTTCTTCTTTCTACTCTTAAAACTGGATAAATTTACTTGCCTTATCTTCACATTAACTGATTATTTTTTCTGCCTGTTCAAATATGCCATTAAACCATTATAGTGAATTTTTTAGCCCTTGTACTTTTTATCTCCTGAATATCTACTTGGTTCCCTTTTATAATTTTTATCACTTTATTGACATTTGTTATTTGTTCAACACCGTACACATATGTTTTGGGCAGCATATTCATGATAACCAAGTGCCTATTAATGAATGAAAGGAAAAACTGGGGTATATACAGACACAAAAGGTCCTATTTTGTAGGATTCCATTTCTATGAAATATTCAGAATGGGCAAATTCATAATGACAGAAAGCAGATTAATCATTACCAGGAAATGAAAGGAGGTAGAATACGAAATAATTACTCAATGGGTTTTGGGTGTTTTTTGGAGTGACAAAAGATTCTTAAAACTGAAAGAGGTGGTGACTGTACAACATTGTAAATACACTAAATATTATACCACTACATTGTACAGTTTTAAATGGTTAATTATATGCTATAAGATTTTCATCTCAATTTTAAAAATAAAGAAGGCTAAAAAACATAATTACATTAAACCTAAGAGACAAATGAAAAAACCTTCAACCCCCAAATGACAGAATACATATTCGTTTTGGGTACATATGAGATATTTACTAGAGCTGACAATATGGTGGACCATTAAGCAAGCCCACAGTGGAGTTTAGGTAGAAACTCATAAGAAAAAATATAGAAAAGGCTTTGAAATAAATCCGTATACTCCTAAATAATCAAATAAAGTAACTTCTAAATAAAATATGGTTTTATATGGGTGTCTCACATAATATCCATATTTGCAAGTAACAAATTGATGCTCAGAGAGAGGCTGAATAAGTAACATTTCCAGATTACCTAAGTAGTAAGTAGTCAAGCCAGAATTTGATCCCAAGTCTATGGTACTTAATCAGTGCATTACTGACTATACTGACAATCAATTGTTTGGAGAAAGACACAAATAAAGGTAAAGTGATATTTATAATCCCCATATAAGCCTGTTAATTAAAGTTTGTTCAGTATCAGGGTTAGAACATTTAATTCAAGCCAACTATATTGTGTGTGTCATTGCTCTAAGGGGAACCAGGTTAAACTATAAGTGTGGATTAGTGTAATGTAAAAAACTGATACAAAAAAAAATACACTTTGAAAGACATACATTTCCTGTGAGCCATGAATAAAAAGATTTTCAGAGAACACCGCAAATTCCAAACTGGAGGTTTCATATTTATATTAGAAAATTTGTTGAAAGTGGAAAGTTAGGAAATCAAGGGTATTGTAATTGAATACATAAGCAGGTAACTTCATTCAGAGAAGCTATAATGGTTCCGAAAGAGGAAGTTATATCCAATCCTTAGAAATTGTTGAAGAAACATGTCTGTAAATGAAGATACCCAGTGAATTTATTTATTTACGCTTAAAAATTATTGACTAAAATTATAACTAATTGTTAAAATTTTTTATAAAGTCAACTACGTATTAGGGAAGAATTTTAATCATAGGTTTGGCACTAATTATGAAATAGGAAATAATATAAGCTAACAATATATACATACTGCTTTCCATCAGCGCTCTCAACCAAGTTTTCCTACTTTGACCATGATGCTGATGCTGATAGCTCTAAAATCTCTATCAAGCTCCAATTTAGAGATTTATTTCTGACTACCTATATGTATCTCCTTCATACAAACTTTTCAAATACAGTGTGTCTAGTGAAAGTTCACTTTTTCTACTCGTATCACACTTATGCTAACTCTTTTATATTGGTTAAAGCAGTAACATCTAAACCATCTCCTTCAACATTAAAATTCCAGAAGCAGCCTAGAAATTTTGCTCTCTTATTCTCTCTGTATTCAAGTGGTAATGAAACCCTGTCTTTATATTTTTTCTTTTACTCACCCCTCCCACACTTTAACCGTCTCCCTTAAGATCCTCATGATCTTTTACCTTGTCTATTCCAATAGCTTCCTAATTGATATACTTCCACTAATCTCTTATACTTAATTAAGTTTCCAAATGGATTCCAAAGTTATCTCCCTTTAGAAAAATATAATCACGTCACTCTACCATTGAAATTTCTATTAATTCTGCATTAGTAAGGATTAAATCCAAGGCAAACTGTAAGATCTCCTCAGCCAAGCCATATCTTCTTCTTCAGCTTCTCCTCAGGACAGTCCTTTCCAGGATCTCCATGTTGCATTCACACTGAAATTTTCACCATTTCCAAAATTCTCCTTAACTTTTTATGTCCCAATACCTTTATACAGTTACCATTGTTTCTCCAGCATGTATCCTATCCTACTTTTCTGGTTCATGAATTTACCCTCATATTTTAAGATCAGGCCACCTCCTTTGCAAAGTCTTTGCTAGCATCTCCTGGGAGAATTTGGCATTTCCATGCCTATATGCTCTCAGCATTTTGTTCATTCTTAATCATAACCTTTATATTAATAGCATATTATAACAATTTATGTTTGTCTATCTCCTCTACACAATAACTCTCTGCCATAGGCATTTTATTTACCTTTGTACCCTAATGTGGTTGATAATATAATAAGTTCTCAATAAATATGGTTGATCAAAAAAATGGATGGATTGATGTTGTAACCTCAGAAACTGGTATTAAAATTGAAGAACATTATCTAATATTAATATCTGCACATTTCTAGATGGCATTGGATTTTTCATGGTGTTGAAATTGTAAGATGACAAATACAACGAGTGAAGGATTATGAAGCTCTGATTAACCAAATTTGGAAAGCACAAAATGAATCAAAAAGCAAAAGGCATAAAGAAAACAAACAAGATTCTTTTAGCCTGCAAAAGGAATATAAAAGGGAAAGAATGGGGAAGGCGATCATAGAGCAGTATTTTGAAAATCATGGAGGATAAAAATGTAGTTATCATAGACTTGATCTTAAAAACCGGGAATATTGAATAGTTTGAGGCTTGGATAAAGACATTTTAGAATGATTTCACCTAGCAGTTAAACTAATGGAACCATCTAACTCTTAGACTTGGATGAAACTAAAAATAAAAGCTATTTCAATATGATCATAAATTACAAAATGAACACAGAGAGGGTGAGGGTGGCAACCTGTTTTTACATTTAAGAGTTGTCACCCATTCCTAATCCACTTTTCCTCAAAGCCAGAATAAAATTCCCTAATTTTGTGTCAGAAAAAAATACTGCTCTACTCCAATATGGCATTTATTATTGATCATCTTATTATTATTTTTTTTTTACTAATCTATCCTAGTCACAATACAGTTTCACAAAAGAAAGTTCCTGTTTTGTCAAAAGTCTACCTCAAAATCTTGCACTGACTTGCCCTAATGCTTATTAAATTGAGTTCAAAAAATATTTTTATAAAGCTTCTCAATGTCATCTACCTCTTGCTTCACTCAAACCAAGCAAAGGCATTTTAGGATCTGTAAGCAATCCTCATGCTTTCCCATCTCTTACTGCTTGATTTTTCTCCTTCTTTCTAAAACTTTGTCCAGGTTTTTCTCCTTTCATATTCTTCATTATATCAAATACAAAGCTTTTCAAAAATTGTCTCCTGAAGTATAAGGTTTCTATTCTGGTTTCAGACTCAGTTTGTATACTTACTCTGCCACTTCAAAGTGGACAATCGCAAAGTCTCTAGACTTTAGATTCCTTATTTGGCTATCTTAAGGCAAATAGCAGTGCCTAATTGTACTAGAGACCCATGGACAACCTGCCTCGACAGGTCAAGTATTATTTTTGTCCATTAGCCAAATGGTAATTCTTCTTTCATCTGTTGACAGCAAATAAAAATAGAATAATTAGTAGAGTTT
Source organism: Nomascus leucogenys (assembly GCF_006542625.1). NCBI lineage: Eukaryota > Metazoa > Chordata > Mammalia > Primates > Hylobatidae > Nomascus > Nomascus leucogenys. Next base: position 17,050,410 of record NC_044403.1, read on the forward strand.
AGTAGTAGTAGTAACACAATTACTGTGATTATTATTATTTTATTATTTTATGTGCCTGTTTTCTCCTTTAAACCCACACAGCATTTTCTGTCCATCTATTCATATTCTTTTTACAATTATTTCTATTCATGTGTCAGACTTTCTGCTCATTTTGTTACTTTCTTGACATCGGGGACTTTTCTTTACTCTCTTTGTCTTTTAATTCAATGTTTATACTTCTCCACACATAAGAATTCAACAAATATGTGTTGAATTTTAAAAATATCTACTAAATATTTAATAACTGAAGTATGGCTTTCTTTGTCATCAACATCCTAATAAGAAACATGAATGTCTACACAAACTCATGGTTTTCCTGGTGTATGTTATAATGCCAGACACGGTGTAATATCAATGCTAACATCATTTTGTTATTTGGCCTCATAGGATGAACCCAAGTTAATCAAATTACTCAGGTTAAAATACTAAAAGTTAAAATCTAACTTACTTTGCTAAATTACCTTCATGGTTCTCACTTCTTCATGTTTGTGATGTCTATGTTCAAATCACCTCTTCTGAGAGATCTTCTGCAATGACTCTGTGGATCACAGAATTTTTCATGTCATTTCACCACTTGTAATATAGATTTATTAATTTATTTTATATTTCTTGCCTCTAGAATGTAACTCCATGAAAGCAGAGACTTTGTTTTATCTCTGTATCCCAGCACTTAGAAGTGTGGTTGGATTGTGATAGGCCTTCAAAAATTATCATTAAATTAATGAATGAGTGAAAACAAAGATGTCTACATGAACACATTTTTGGTATATAGAACACTACAGAACTATTAGAATGATTCAAGAGGCTTTAATTTAAATTGCAGAAACAGAAAAAAAAAGAAATCAAGGTGGCAATTAATAAGTCAGCTAGTTAAATTTTTTAGCTCATCCAGTCCTTACTGTGAACTTAATTTTTAATTTGTTTAAATTATTCATAATAATAAATTAAATTAAATTAATTTAATAAAGTGAATGGGTTTTTTGCAGCTTATTAGAAAAGAAAAAATGGAAATAGCATCATGACTTCTACATCACTGCTAGTTACTTGTTCAAAATATTTGAATTTAGGGCTATGGTATAAGTGCTGAGAGGAAGGAAGGAGGGAGGATATGTGGTTGGGAAGCTACATTTTGTTTAGCCCTCTCGGAATGGCATCACCTATATGATCCGCACCAGAACTGACCTTCTAAGGGCCTTACCTACATATAAATTGGAGAAAATGGTACTCAAAATACAACACTAAGCTACTTAAGCTTGCTCCTCTGAAGGCACTAGGCAAATACATTTAGAGGCATAAAAAGACCCAATGATCGATTCCTGTGTTCTTACACTCTACATATGTTAGATCTCTACAAGTTGACTATAAACTAATTTTCTGATTACCTAGGTCAGTGGTCCCCAACCTTTTTTGCACCAGGGACTGGTTTCAGGGAAGACAATTTTTCCATGGAGGGGGTTGGCAAGGGCATGGTTTCAGGATGAAACTGTTCCATCTCAGATCATCAGGTACTAGTTAGATTCTCATAAGGAGCATGCAACCTAGATCTCTGGCATGAACAGTTTGCAGTAGGGTTCCCGCCTCTATGATAATCTAATGCCGCAGCTGATCTGTCAGGAGGCGGAGCTCAGGTCATGATGCTTGCTCACCCATCACTCACCTCCTCCTGTGCAGCCAGTTTCTAACAGGCTACAGACCAGTACAGGTCCATGGCTTGGGGTTGGGGACCCCTGACCTAGATGATATTTATTATATATAGACAACATATCCAGCAACCAAGCTTCATCATTTCTTAAGTCCTTCAAATTCAATAACTTATTTTTAAGTTAACAAGCATTTCATGTACTGACTTCTATGTGCAAAGCACTATGTCAGACACTAAAGATTTACCAATACACAAGATGCTATCTTTTTATAAGTAAAATGCTGACTAGCGGGAAAATGTACAAGGTAACATAAAATATAATGCAACACAAATAGTGTGATAGAACTAAGCAAAGTATAGTACACAAACACATAAGAAAAGTACAATTTTTAAGATAGCATCAGGGAAAATATGAGGAGTAGTGTGTAGGCAAGAATAGTTGGACAATGCGTGGTATATATACCACCATTCTCCCAAACTGTTGGACTTTCCTAGTCCAATAGACCCTAGACTTGTTCTTACCCTCCTTTGCTTAGTTCTTTGGGAAGCCACGGCCAGTTTATTAGACTTGTCGTAGATTGTGAAATCCACCTGCCATCACTCTGATTTAAGCAGATATGTGTAGGGCAATAAGAAATGGTGCAAAACAAAAAGAAACATGCATTCACTCACGTGTTCATTGTGGCACTTTTCACAATCACAAAGACGTGGAATCAACCTAGGTGCCCTTTATTTATCCAATCAACAGTGGATTGGATAAATAAAGTGTGGTGTACATGAACCATGGAATACTATGCAACCATAAAAAAGGACAAAATCATGTCCATGGCAACAACATGGATGCACCTGGAAGCCATTATCCTAAGTGAATTAACATAGAAAGAGAAAACCAAATACCTCATATTCTCACTTGTAAGTGGGAGTGGACCACTGGGCACTCATGGACATACAAATGCCATCAATAGAAACTGGGGGCTACTAGGTGGGAGGGGTAGGGAGGAAGCCAAGGGTTAAAAAACTAACTATTGGATACTATGCTCACCACCTAAGTGGTGGGATCATCACCTCAGATCTCAGCATCATACAGTATACCCAGGTAACAAACTTGACCATGTAAACCATGAATCAAAAAGTTGAAAAAAATGATGTTAAAGAAAGTTGGGGGGGCAAAGGGAAGATGGATAAATAATGATCCAAAGTCAGTACAGAGGCTCATATGAAGGAAAAAAATGGCACAGGAAATTTCAGGTAGTTCAGTATATCTGGAGCATAAATTCTGAAGAAAAAAATGCTGAGATGAAGCTAGAGAACTAAGCTAAACAAGTTGATGAAGGGCATTGTAAGTGATATTAAGAAGGTTGGATTTGACAATGAGGGCAATGAGGAGTGAACCAACTCTTGTGTCCTTCTGGTTTTCACTCATTCTAATCACACCAGCTCTTTGACCTGAAGTATAATTTTAGTTTCCTTTTTCTCCCAATTCATTGCCACACCCATGATTTGGACTTTGTCTTGAAGCCATGCTTCACTAGATTGGCCTTTTCCTAAAGGCTGCATTTTAGTGGTCTTACTTTTAAATTGATGTTAACAATTTCATTTTTCAACCTCCTATTTCTGGTCTTTCTATAGGACTTGTACATTATACTTAAAAACGAACTCCTTCTCTTCCGGACTCACCAATTTCTTATCATAACTAATCAATTGCAGTATGACCAGAGTCATGCTTTTAACATTTAGCTCTGATAAATTGTCGCCCTGCATTACTTCAGATCAGGTATATTTTCTACGTTCCAGACTTCGGCCATAGCTTTGAAAAATGTTTTGCAACCAGATTTCAAGGGTTGATATTGCCCTAGCCTCTTATACCCAGTTTCCTCATTTTTTCCAGGGTCCACTAATAGTTTCCTCCCTGACTAGCAACCTGACCCAATCAATGCTATACAGTTTAACTGTTTCTGCCCATGCTCCCTCAATCTTGCGTCCTCAGGATCCCGCCCATGTACGCTCTCCCAGCTTCTGCTAATACATGTTGATTAGGTTCTACAACTCCTTTGGAGTTCCTTTCTATCCTTAATAGGCCCAGTACTTTCTCAGCTGAATTATATAGTACATTAACCCTACTTAGTGGTCTGGTAACCAAGGAGGGAGGTGAATGCAGGTAGATCCTGAGATGGGAAGCACTGATTTTCTTGCAAAGCAGAGTCCCCTGCAACTACCTCAAGCAAGCAAGGTAAATTGAAAGGAAAGTTGACCTTTAATATGAACTAGTGAGTGACTTCTAAAACACAAATGGTTTGGGGAGATCTTGAAAATCAAGGGTTATGATTGCATTGGCTAAAATATTGTAATCACAATTCTCAGGGCCAATTCTTAAAGAAGGTTGAATTCTCAAGACCCCACTCTTCCCCCACCGTAGTTAGCAGACTTTCCAGGGCTGAGAATTCAACCTTCTTTGGAGCTATGCCACTGTTACGGTTAAATCCCAGGCTTTTTCCTCACCTTGCTCCACTCCGGTTTCAGATGAATCCCTTTATAGGCCATTAAGGAGGCCTTCTGACTTCCATACCTCTCCTTCAATTGCTGAATGGTCACCCACAACCCATGCTGTCTGTTTTGTTTTGTATTGTATTGTTTTGAGACGGAGTCTCGCTCTGCCACCCAGGCTGGAGTGCAGTGGCACGATCTCGGCTCACTGCAAGCTCCACCTCCTGGGTTTGCGCCATTCTCCTGCCTCAACCTCCTGAGTAGCTGGGACTACAGGCGCCCACCACCACGCCGGGCTAATTTTTTGTATTTTTAATAGAGACGGGGTTTCACCGTGGTCTTGATCTCCTGACCTCATAATCTGCCGGCCTCGGCCTCCCAAAGTGCCGGGATTACAAGAGTGAGCCACCGCACCTTTGCTATCTTTTATGAATGACATTGAACCTCACTGGCCCTCAGAAAGGGCCTCCGATTCCATTGTTCTTGTAATTACTGCTCCCTTCACTCTCTCAAAATCCGGAGACATTTCACTCACCAGTGAGTCCTCTTTCACTGCTCTCTCATCCATGCTTTTCCAGCAACTGCACCACTACAGCGTGTTCTATCTCTCTCCAGTGCTCCACCTCCAACATCTTGTTTTATGATTTTCTTCCTTAAACAATTCTTCATGCCAACTGTCTTATATTGACTCCCCAGAGAAACAAACTCTGCCGAAGATTTGCAAAGTGAACTTTTTGGGGGAGTACCTGAAAGAGTAAAGGTAGGAGGATCTTCCTTTAGAAGTACACTCTTGGCCGGTGCAGTGGCTCACGCCTGTCATCTCAGCACTTTGGGGGGCCGAGGCAGGCAGATCACTTGAGGTCAGGAGTTCGAGCTCAGCCTGGCCAACATGGCGAAAGCCCGTCTCTACTAAAAATACAAAAATTAGACAGGTGTGGTGCGCATCTGTAATTCCAGCTACTCGGGAGGCTGAGGCACAAGAATCGCTTGAACCCAGGTGGCAGAGGCTGCAGTGAGCTGAGATCGTGCCACTGCACCCCACCGTGCATGACAGAGCAAGAATCTGCCTCGATTTTTTTAAAAAAGTACAATCTTCTTTGCAAAACCTAGTTGGCAAAGGGCGAGCCTATAGAGAGGGGAGATGAATTGGGAATACTAATGCAATCTATCACAATGCAGCATCTAGAGTTGGTAAATAAAATTTCTGAAAGAACCAGGGCATAAAATGTACTTGATCATAGGGGAATAAAGTATGATGTGTTGCTGGTTCTTGACAAAACACATCACATTTTTGTTTGTTTCCTTAATCCATTTATTAAATAAGCTATAATAGTTCCACTTTTGCTAATTTTAAATTGATCCCAGAGCAGGAGAAGTCTCTCCAACAGATTCAAGCATACAAGCTGACTTCCCATGTAAACCTTATGATCTGGCAGATACCAGTAATGCTCAAGGTTTGGCATTGGATAAAGATGTTATGTGGATCCCCTGGTAAGCCTCGAAAGCAGAATCACAATGCACACTCCTAAGATTCTGGAGTAAAGTCACAGCCTCCTTTTGTTGTCAATGCTGTTCTTCTTAGAAGCAACTTCTGGCCTCTAGTGGACCTTTTTAAAGAGTAATCATGAGATGCCAAGTGATTTGGGCCGTCCAACAAGAATGTTATTAGAGGGTCAAAGAGTGGATGTAGTTTAGATTTCCCTGGGAGCAACTGACAGCAGTTCTCTCTTTATGACAGAGCACTAAGTCATTTTTTAATTGACCCATTTATGCTAAATTATGAAGTTTGTATGAAACGCGTAGAAAAGTGAGAATCCATCCCGAGTAGTAGAAGGAATGGCTAGTACTGATCCTGGACCTACTCCTAGGAAGATCTTTCTCACTCTCACCTCACTGGACTCGGTATCATGAGAAGGCTGACATCTATAGGTTTTATTCCCAGGATTCCACATGAGCTGGCTTCTAGTTAAAGTCAATCAATGAGCATCCTTGGCTGAATAACGGTGAGTAGAAGGAAAGGAGAAGGCAGGGTTTTCCTCCTTTCTCTCTGCCAGAAGTGTCTCTAGCAGCACCTGCATCTTCTCAGTGGCTCCTGCCCCTGCCAGACAAGCCCCCTGTTGAAGCCGTTGCAGGTGAACCTTGTCCCTAGGCTCTAACACCACGTCTTCCCTTTAATGCTTGGTGGTGGCTTCTGTTCCTAATCTGTAGGTGGTTTTACCATTTTCTATTTGGCTTTTCATCTCTTCCTTCACTTTTAAATCAATTCACCACGTTACACTTCTCGTGTTGGAATAATTGAGGTGATTTCAGATTTACTGGAGAGACCTCTCTAGGGTAAAATAGCTATAATAAAGTGTTTTGATACCCAGGAGTGACTTTCACAGCGTAACAGGAGAGGATCCTTATTAGTTGGGAAAGTGTTAACATAAGAAAAACTGATTTAATATTACTTTCAGTCTTGTAATTTCTTTTTCCAGAAATAAAAGTTTTTCCTAAAGTCTTAGGCAGGATGCAAGATTAAAGAGTAGCATTATGTGGTTATTATAACTTCGATGACTAAAGCAGAAAGTTAAGAATAACACTATAGAGATAAGGATTTCCACTTGCAAAATTAAAAATTTACTTAATTCAAATGCGTTCATTCAAGCGCTTTTGTTTTCTTTTGTTTCTAATGATAGACAATTTGATAAAAAGCATTACATTCCTTATTTTTTGACATATAACATAGGCCAAATTATATATTGACTAATATTCGAAAGGTTATTCTAGATTGCATTGGTACTATGTAGATCAAAAAATAATGTACGTAAAACAGCAAAATACATTATTGCTGTAATGAAGTACTTCATAAAGGAACCACCTTTTCTTGATTTTAGATAAAGATATATGAGTGTGAGATGTCGAATTTCACATGTGTTTCTTTCTAAATTAACTAGAAAAGAATTAAAGAGTGAGTATCTTTCTTGCCAAAAATCATCCATTAAGTGGAAGAGCATTTATGGTATTCCATGATTCTACTTGTTTTGGGATCGACAAAGTTTTTGTGTCACTATATTTTTTTTCTTTTTATATTTTACTAGATTTTTCAGCCAGTATGGTGTACTATATGTGTAAAAACACCTTCTTTCTCTACTTTCTATTAGAGTCATGTAGAATGTTAAAACATACATACCTCACACAAAGCATCTAGATAGCTGGAAGTAGGGTGCAAAATTCAGAGACAGAGTATAGCAAAGACTGCACCCAAAGGAGAGAAGGAAGTTGCTGAAGTCAGAATTAATTGTAGCTGTTTTACTTCTAACCAGAGCAGGAAATGATTAAAGAAGCTAAGGGAGATGAAAGTACAAAGAGCACTCAACAAATAGCAATATGTCCCTATTATCCTTAGAATTAATTGTATCTCATTTATGTACAATTAGCAATTGTAATAAGAATATTTTTAACTTTAAATACATTCTGTTTACTTGTCTTTTAACATTGAATTCTATTTCAGAATTCTACTTATATATTATTTGTATTGTTTTATTTGAATTACCACCTACCAAAATGTTTTTATAAAGATGAAAGTCTACAAAACATAAAGGGTAAAAGTAAAGGGCATATCCCCATTTTGAAATATTCACATTTATTAAAGATATAGAAACTGAATTTAAAACTAACCTTTAAACGTTCTTTCTCCAGACCAAAAAAAAAAGTAAAACAAGAAAAATTGTAAGTTTCTTACTACCAGTACAAAGTTTTCTTGACCCTGAGTCAAAAAAAAATTAAGTAAACAGTAATCAAGATAAGGAATTAGTGCCACGAGGGCAGTTTTTAGGACATGCAGAGACATTCATTCCACAGAGGGCTGTTGTCTTTTATCACTTGTAGATACACACTATGATGATGTGGTTCAGACATACAGCTTTGTGATGCTATAGAAAATACTGAGAAATAATTTATAACTCCCTTAGGCTTCCTTTTTCGTAAATGCTTTGTCTCAGCTAAGCCTTAACAATATTGATTTTTCTCATTACAAAATTAATACTTGGGACTTCCAATTCAATATGGTTGATTGGACACTGTTTCTTAAACTTTATTACCTTCCAAAAGTCTAAACTAATAAAAATCTTTAAAACATTAAGGAGTTGCTCAGGGAAAAGATAATAGCAAATGAGAGGGGTCAACAAATTTTTGGAACATAAAAGTAAATATAAGGATGCTAACTGGCTAAGTAGATAAGAGAATGCTGAAACCTACGTGTATAAAGAGAAGAGAGTGGAGAGAAACAAGCCCATTTTCCCTGTAGAATGTTGAAAAATATAAAGTATAACGAAACCCAAGGGCTATAATGGTTTGTAGCCTGAGAACTGGCTGAGAGTTTATACAAGAAGCAGTTGGACTCTTGGGTAGGTCCTAATCACTTCTCAGGTATCCAGTCTCCCAAGCATTAATCTCCACCCAGACAGTCAGCCCACCATTATCCCCCATTCTTCCCAGACATGGAACCAGAGAGTTTCAGGACCAAGAGCAAAAGTAGTCAGAGTGAGGGGGGCTGAAAAAAAAAGAAACAAAACAAAACAAAAAAAAACAGATGGGCAAACCAATCTTTGAAGTTCTCCAAACAACATTCAGACTCTTGACCTGATTACCCCAGAGCGGGGGTTCTTGAGGGAGTGGTGATTTGGAAATGGCAGGTGCCATGATGTTTGGGGGAGCACTGCTGCATTAAATAGGTAAGAGTCTCTGATGCCAGACGTTCTCTCATGTACAAAACTTCCTCACAATGAAGAGTTTTTCCACAATGAAGAGTTATTCCATCCCTAAAGACTTTCTGATAGCAAAGTAGACAATAATATGGAAAAAAAGAAAAAATAATAAGTTATATGAATCCAAGAGCTAACTGCATTTTACATATAAACATACAGATTTTGACATATAAAATATATATTTTGACATATCCTTAACATAGACTACATTTTTTAAGATTGCAATTTTTAAATTGAAGCAAGATTGTATATTGTTTGGTTTCAAGTTTAACCAAGAGTTTTTCACCATTTCAAAAAATCACATCACATGAACAATGCTACATTGCCTCCCCTGGGTATATACCCAAATGAAATGAAATCACCACTTTGTAAAGGTATTTGCACTCCCATGTTTATTGCATTATTATTCACAATAGCCAAGCCATGAAAACAACCTAGGTTGTTTTCATTTAACATAATGAATATCAATAGGCAAATGAATAAAGAAACTGTGATGTTTATTCATATAGTGAAATATTATTCAGCCTTTAAAAAGGAGGTGATCCTGCCGTTTGTAACAAAAAGATTGACAATTTATGCTAAGTAAAATAAACCAGACATGGAAAGAAAAATACTGCATGATCTCATCGATGTGTGGAACCTAAACAAACAAACAAAAAAAGGTCAAATATACAGAGATAGAGAATAAAACAGTGGTTAATAGGGTCAAAGACGGGGGCAGAAAATAGGAAGATGTAGGTCAAAGGATGTTCAAGTAAGTAGCAAATATGCAGGATGAAGAAGTCTAGAGATCCAATGTACAACATGATAGAATGTAGGTAATAAAATTGTAGTGTATATGGGATTCATACTAAATGAGTAGATTTTAGCTGCTTCTGCCAAAAAAAAAAGAAAGGGATAACTATATGAGATAATGGATATGTTAAATTGTTTCACTATAGGAATCATTTTGCCATCTGTATGTATCCCATAACATCATATTGAACACCATAAATATACACAGTAAGATTTATTTTTAAAAAACAGCAATGCTACTCATGATATTTTTAAGATGTCATTATTAACCACCAGCACACCTATATCAGCCTATATTTATAGCTGCCACCCGCACAGAGATTCTACGTGTATATGCAAGCATCTATTTCATTATATCCACAGTAAAGCGTAAAGTAGTTATGCCTGATGATTTACAAATTGAAATCATATTATTTTGTCATAAGTCACTTTTTGCTTATTTCCTTTTTACATTACAACTGTGGCGTGATATTGTTATTGGTGTAATTATACGTGTTGATATGTTAGAGTATGCTATGATTTACATCTCAGGGTAATAAATACAGATTTATAAAATATTTGCCTTTTTTTAAAAAAAAATGAGCATTATGTTTAAATGGGATTGAGAACCACTGCCCCAGACTGAACTCACTCCTTGAAAATTCTTTCTCTAAACACAGTGTTCGATTACTATTTTATTCTTAAATGTGGGCTGTCAGGCAACTGCTATCAAATTTGAGAAGTCTCTAACGAAAAAGAGAGACCAAAACAAAACCAACAAAAGCCTTTAAAAAAATAGTGGAGAGAAAAATAAAACAAAAGAAAATGAAGACTAGATAACTTTTTTAGAAGGGCATGTGTCCACGCACATGTGTTTGTACAAACAGCTTCAGATCCTAAACTGTGTGGTCCGGAGATCCTAGAGAGTCCCTGAGGCCTTTTCAGGGAGCCTGCAAGGTCAAAACTATTTTCATAATAATACTAAGATATTCTTTTCTTATTCACTCTCATACTCTCCTGGGTGTATAGAGGAGTTTTTCAGAGGCAACACAATATGTGATAACGCAACAAATTGAATACAGAAGTAGCTATGAGAATCCGGCCCTTTTCTGTTAACCAGATATTCAAGAGATTTGCAAAAATATATATATTCAAAAAGCTACTCTTCTCATGATATTCTTTTTGTATTAGAAAATATAGTTAGATTTTAGAAGTAATATTTATGTTAGCATGTAATGGGTTTGTTATTATGTTTAAATGAATAACTATTTTACATATTGCTCAGCCTTAATTTCTAATATATTAAATATAAATATATATAACCTACATAAATAAAAGCTCTTTGAAATCCTTAAGAATTTTTTGTATTTGGGTTCTTAAGACCAAAATATTTGAGGACCATTGATATATGGCATATAAAATATATCTCATTCATATGTATTTATACCCATAATATATGTATATATTTGTGTACATATATGCAATGCGTACACACATATCTATTTACGATTTTTTAAAAAGTTATTTCAAACATGAAATAAAAACAGAATATCATAATAGAGGAACAACCAGAGATAAATATGTATATTTCTTGTATATTCAAGATAAAGTAACTAAAAAAATTTCTTTTTAAAAAGTGAGAGTTGAAAACCATGATTAAACTTCTCATAATAAATAGAAAAGATGAAGTGATGGAATACATGAGGGGTGAGATTAGAAAATTAGAGAATAAGTCCAGAGGTTCCAAGTATCCAGTAATGAAAATTTCAGAAAGAAAATGCAGAGCAAGAATTCAAAGAAACCATACATAAGATTCAAATAACCAAAGGACACAAGTAGCCAGATCAAGTGCCAAACACAATAAGTGAAAAAATATCACCCATATGCATTATCATTCAGGCTCACACATTGAGAATAAAAAGATCCTAAATCTTCTGGAAGGAAAAAATGTGAAAGATCAGAAATAAAAGTGGCAATATTTGAAACTAGAACAAAATGGAGAAATAGCGTAACCTTTGGATTGAATATGATTTCATGCTGGAATTGTGTATTCAAACTGTCAATCAACTGTTTAGATAAAATAATGACATTTTTACACAGGCAATATTACCAAAATTTCACCTTGTGTACCTATTTCTAAGTAATATTCTGGAGGAACAGGTAGTAAACCCAGAAACAGGAATGTAATGAATTTAGAAAATCAAGGAAGCACCCCAGGAGTGGCACACACTTCTAGGGTCTGCAGCAGGCTGGGCAGAAACCTGGTCAGAGAAACCAGGACGTGGAGCTCCAGGAAATTGCCTCAAGGAAAAGTAATTCAACCTGTGAACTTTCTGTAACTAGGTGCAAAATCGTAGTGAGAAGATATTTGCAGGGTGGGAAGAATATTGTCTTCTAGAGAAAATTAATCACATTTAGAAATGAGAAAATAATTAGCCAAAGAAGGAAAGGTTGAAATGAAAGAGAAAGCAATCATAATACTCTCAACTTATGTGGACTGTAATTTAACAAAAAAGGAGTATACCCTTTCAAGTCTATTTCAGCCAAAGTCTTGTAAACTTTCTGGACAATAGAAATGCAGACAAAGTCTATAGACAGAAATAAGAGCAGCTAACATGAATGCCTGGAGACCTAGATTCAAACATGTACCAATCTGTGTGTATGAATTTCAGAATATTTTAAGTGAAAGCAGCAAGGTATAATTTCATATTTATGAAATTAAAATAAAATTTTACATACTCTTTTATAGTATAATAATGATACTTCATACTTTTAATCAGACAATCTGAAGCACTTTATAAACATTAGCAAATTAAGTCTCACAATACCCCATGCAGTAGTTAAGAATAATCATTCATTATATACTCAATAGTTAAAATGAGACATCAAGAGATTAAGTGATTTATTTCAAGATCATACGTTCCCTGAGTTCTAGAGAGAATGTTCAGCTACAATTTTTCCTCCTTTGCTATAGCTCTTAATATTCTCTTGCCATCTGTATCATTACAGAGAATATGCTGTACTCTCTATTAAGTGTAATTATCTAGGTGCAAGGTCACCTGCTCATCTTATTGCTTTATTTGTGAAGTTTCCATATCTCCCCATTGGTAGGATACAAGTTAAACACACTTCTTACCAATTTCTCCTCTAGAGTAGTTTTTCAGTGCATTTCTTAATATAAGTTTTTCCCACATAAGCATATTACCAGGATAGAAATCTATATTTAACAATTTCTGCTTTGAAAAATCCAATTCAACATTTATTAACCAAATATTTATTAAGTGATTTTCTATGCCAAGCCCGGCAGACTGGATTCTTAGCATCACAGGTCTTAGTGTCTACTAGGAAAGAAAGAATTATAGTCAAGTCAGCCAAGAGCTACAAAGAGGTAGTATAATAACAAACAACTATGAACACTGTACCTAGATTAGAAGTTACTTCAGAATAGTCTTCCTAAAGCAAATGACTTCAAAGCTGAGTTCTGAAAGATGAATAAAAATTAGCCAACTCAAAGCAGACAAGAGAGCTCCAGTTAGAAGGGAATACTCACGTAGCAGCCCAGAGATGAAAGAGCCTGCTGTGTTCAAGAAGTTGAAAGATACTCAGAGCAACTGGAAACAGAATGAACACGAGAAGAAGTGGATGGAAACAAGGCTGTAGAAATGGAGATAACAGCATGTTAAGACACGTTAAGGAATTTAGATTTTTCTGAAAGCAATGGGCATCTCTGAATGATTTTAGGCAAGAGGTCATGTTTGTGTTATGAAGTACCACTGTGGCTGCTGCGTGGGTACAATGGGTTAGAAATGTGCATACTGGTGGCAATTAAGTGCCCCCACTGTGCTCTGGGCTAGAAATAATGGTAGCCTTTACTTCTGTGAAAGAGAGTAAAATGACAGGGGAAAAAAAGAAAATATATTCAAGAGATATAAAGAAATTGAATGAAGAGTGATTGATTAAATATGAGAATAAAAGAGAAAAGAGAGACTCAGAAAATTTTCAATTATTCCCAACACAATAAAAGACTACAGAAGAAAAGAGAAGCTTCTATTTTGACTATGAAACAAAAGTTAGTTCTGTGAAGTTCAGAAAACAGGAAGAAACTGAAATGCTACACAAAAACACTAAAGATGAAAGAGGGGTATTGGAGTTAAATATTTAAGGATTTGACATTATTTGTGGGGAGAACAGAATAGGAATGAATGATTTTGGACTTAAATGTACAAGTTAAAATGTAAAGAGAAGCATTAAAATAATTGAAACATAGTGATTAACTTTCAAACCACAACTGATAAATATGTAATCAAAATTGTTAACTTTCCTTACACTGTAATCAATTAATAGAGACTATACAATTTTTTTCAAGTCTACTTAGAACATTTATAAAAATTGGCCATCTGCTATGTAAACTCAACAGGATACTCACAATGAATTCAAAGAGAGAGCAGAGTAAGCTCAGCATTGAAGAAAGAGAGCATAACATTTCAGATAATAAAATTCAGAAAGTAAAAAACAGCCAAATAAAAACCAATAAAATAATTATTAAAACTAAAAGATGTTTCTTTGAATATTAGTAAAATATGTATTTTTAAAAATGCTAGTAAGACTGATTCAGAAAAACGGAGAAAAGTCACATTAACAATAATTGTGTATATACCTCTATATTTTGCTTTGCTTTAAGAAAGATGAAGTCCCTTGGAATTCTTTTGTGATGTGGTTTTGAAGTTGTTTTGTATAGTTTGGCTGGCCTCAGACAAAGTTAAAGAGAGTGTCTCTCTAGTGTTTATATTCTTATCATAGGAAGCAAAATATTGGCTCACCTTACCTCTCAATCCATAACCCATCATTCAACAGATACAGGAAATAATTAGGTTTATATGGTAGAAATACAAATGAACTATACTGCCACTGTCTTGGTCACCAGGAAGAAATGAATGTCTTTAAAAAAAAAAAAAAAACCTGACACAAAGGGTTAAGAAACCTGAGCAGTATCCCAGATTATAAAGACATGCCAGAACATATGAGAGTGTTCTGATTACATTACCCTTTCTTGCACAAACCTCAATTCCTTCTCTTCTCATAAAACACTGCATAGAGGAAAGAGTATCACTGTTCAGACACCTACATGAACTGCTTTAGTTTCTCTCACCTCTTCCAAAGTTACAGGCAACAACCTGTAGTACTTCTATAGTACCCATTTCATTTTTTTGTTGTTATCTTCCCAACTTTCTATTTTTCTGCTTCTAAGAATTTGTAACACAGATGCTGAGAAAGAAGGATAAAACTCAACTGGGATATGTGAGGTGATATTAGGGCAGGTGTCAGCAACATTTTCTGGAAAAAAACTCGTTTGTAAATACCTTAGTCTTTGCATGTCACAAAGCCTTTATTGTAACTACTCAACTCTGCCACCGTAGTGCAAAAGCAGCTTTGGACAATATGTAAACAAATTGGTGTGGCTGTGTTCCAATAAAATTTTATTTACGAAAACAGGTGGTGGGACAGATTTGGCCCAGAGGCCCTAGTTTGCCCGCTCCTGTATTAGAGGCATCTCAAAAGTCCTCCAGTTTTTAGAAAACAAAAATACCTTTTTCTTCTGAATTTCTGAGATCAACATTTTCTTTATCAAAGACAAAAGTTTTATTTCAAAATTGTGGATAATATTTGAATTGCTAACACTCACAGTAAGGTATGTGTGACTAATAGCCAAATTTTTCCTGAATGAAGGCTTCTGTATTCAAGAGGACTGTAGCCCTAAATCGGGGGAAGGGACTCCTAAATGGTGCAACACCACTCAGATAGGGGAGGTTCAAGAGCCCTGAAGTCCAAGTAGTGAATACTTAGGCCAAAACTCATGTAGGTGATGCATGATGGACAAAGGATCTTATCAAAATAAAATCTAAGGGCCAACTAATTTCTAATTGCAGTCTCCTGTCTTTTCAGCTTACTCTCAGGAGTATCCACTTCTTAGGAATCTTAAAGCCTCACTGAGATGTTCAGCTGGTGGAACGTAAGTTTTCACTGCATATTACTCTGTCTTCTCCTCACTTCCCTGCTATCTGTTTAAATAACTTGGTTTAACATAATCATCATTATTTTGCATGTAACTTTCTCTCCCTTGCCTCCTTCTCCTTACATGTGTTCAACGGCCAATCCGCTGAGTTAAATCTAACTCCTAACCTATTCTGTGTCTTTATCTAATCTCCCGATTCTAACGAATCTCACTTTAAATTTTCAACTGCAAACTTTGAATGGGTTCCCTATCCTGCCCAGTATTCTCCATATTCTTCAGTCAGCCTTTTCTCCTTTCTCTGAGATGTGTTTTTCTTTGTATTCACACCTCTGACACCCTGTATTAGTTTTTCTGTGGTTATGTAACAAATTACCACAACCCTAGAGGCTTAAAAAAACACACATTTATTATCTCACAGTTTTTGTAGTCAAAAATCCAGGTATGGCCTGGCTGAATTCTCTGGTCAGGATCTTACTGAACTGATATGAGGGTGTTGTCCAGGGCTGCGGTTCTCATGTGAAACTGAGGGCATCTTTCAAGGTCACTGGTGTTGGCAGAATTCATTTCCTTGCAGATGTAGGATGGAGGTCCACATTTCAGTGCTGTCTGTTGGCCAGGGACTACTTTCAGCTCCTAGAGGCCATACACAGTGCCTTACCATGTGGCCACCATAGGCAGCTCATGACATGAATGTTTATTTTCTTAGAGATCAGCCAAAATACAACACTCTAATTTTCTCTTCGGTGACAAAATGGGGAGGAAAAAAAAATTCTGCTTGTAAAGAGCTAACTACATTAGGTCAAGGTCCAATACAGACAATCCCCTTTTTGCCCTGTAACAACAGAGTGACAGGAGTGGTATCTCCTCATATTACTGGTTCTACTCATGCTCAAAGAGGAGAGTATTATGCAAGGGTAAGCGTTACTGGGGATCATCTTAGAATTCTGTCTACCGCATACCTCTTCCTCACTCTTAGCTGATGATTTTACTTCTTAATTCTTTAATTAAAAAAATAAGCACCATGAAGGAAGGAAACTTTATTGTTTTATTGGCGAGTCTACCAACATACCTTCATTTAACCTCCTCTATACTTTGCCTTCAGACCTGTAGCTATGGGTGAATTGCTCATTCTCCTTCCTAATGGCAAGCCCATCTCCTGTTTATTGGATCTTATTCCAGTTTATCTACCCAAAGTCTCAGTTATTCTATAATAATTGTCTCTCTTTTCTTCTGTGTCATCTCTTTTATTCCCTCTTTGAATTAAATGATTTCTATCTACATATGAACAGTCAATAATAGAACCATCTAAAACAAAAACTTTTTGTGGACTCATATTCCCTTCCAAGCATGAGCCCATTTCTCCACTGACCTTTAGAGCAAAAATCACTATTCTTAATTATCTTAACTTGCTCACCTACCCTTTTCTCTAGAGTTTACTTGAATTAGGTTCTTTCAACACTTTTAATGAAGGCAATCTGTTTGCCAGATAATCCATCCTCAGCCTTCATCTTACATGAACTCTTAGTAGAATTTGTCACAGTGGATCACTTCCTTCTTCTTCAAACATTTTCATCTCCTGGGTTTCTGAACCCTATTTGTCTTGGTTTTCCTCAATGTGGTTTCTTCAGTATCCTTTGTCAATCTTCCTTCTTGTCCAGATCTCTAAATACTACAGTACTCCTCATGTATCAGTTATATGTTGATACAGTAATGCTTATTGAATACCATTCTAAAACTCAGACTCAATCATCAATAAACACTTATATCTCACTTACCTGTGGGGTTTAGTCAATCTCTAAGACTGCACTCAGCTGGGCTCACTCATGCACCTGTGGGTTGACCTTGTATCTACCTTCCCCCTTCTGGGATCAGAGGGGCTAGCCCAGGCATATCTTCTCATGGTAAGGGTAGAGTATAAGGAGCATGAGCAGAAATGTACAACCCTCTGCTTGCATAACTTGGCTATGTCAAAGCAAGTTGCAACTCTAAGCTCAGGGTTAGGATGGAAGGGTCCCACAAAATACATGGTGAGGACTGTGTATAGGAGAAGGGATGATGATCTGAGATCTTTAATGCAACCAATCTGTTACAGTGAGTCTCACTCTTTGTGTCTCTTTTTCTTCTTTGTCTATACTAACCATTTAGGTGATTTCATCTAATCCCATTCCCTTAAATATCAACTCAGTTGTTGACTTCCAACTATAAATTTAAATCTCCATCTCTGAACTCTACTCTCAACTCCGGACTAACTTATCTAATATTTACTTGACAGCTCACTCCAATTGGACATCTGCCTAATACATACCTATACCTAAAATGTATGTCCAAAACAAACCTTGATTTTTCTTCCTTAACCTGCCCCTACTTCATTGTTCTCCATCTGTATTTGTAACATTATCTTTAACTACTTGCTCAGGCTAAAACATGTGGAGTTATTCTTGACTTCTCTCTCTAATATATTTACAAGCAATCTATAAACAAACCCTTTGGCTCTGCTTTCAAAATATATCCCTTATCTGATTATTTCTTACCAGCTCCACTGCAACCACCTATCCTAAGCCCCTTCTTCTCTCATCTAATGATAGTCATGCCTATCCAAGCTGCTTCCACTCTTGCCCCACTACAGGTTTTCTTCCACATATAAATCAATATGTTTTTGAGACACAAAATATGTACAACCTCAAGTGGTAACCTTTCATTCACACTCAGAATAAATGGCAAAGTCCAGAAAGGCCTACAAAACGCTTTGCAATCTGGGCTTGACCTAACTTTCCAACATTATGTCTGATCCTTCTCTCTCTTACTAATTCCATTTTACCTACAGTAATATCCTTATTTCTTTTCTAAATCAATAAAAATATACTTGAACCTTATAGTCTTTGATTAGAACTCTTCTTTGAGATAAACACATGAGTTCTTCCCTGTCTTCACTGAGATTTCCATTCAAATGCCACCTCCACACAGAGATCTTTCTTGTCTATTCCATCCTAACTAGAAACGCGTTTATTCTCCATTCTTTTAATTTGCTTTGTATTTATCTATAGTACTACACTACCTCATAGAATGCTGCTTATTTGTGTATTTAATGTCTATGTCCTATAATAGAATGAAGGCCTCATAATAGCAGCCACTTCTGTTTTAGTCACTGCTATATTCCCTACAAACAGAACAGTCTTTGATACCTGAAGAGTACTGAAAAAAATATTTATTGAATTTTGAATGCTAAATAATTTAGATAACATCGAACTAATAATCCTTTTCAATCTGCAGGGCATCTCTACAACCTTTCTAAACCTTTTTATTTACACTATTGAACATGTTGGCTGTAACAATAATACGTAATTATTAAAGATTAATTACAAACGATAATATAATTAAGGGATAATGCACTTATAAACACTCTACTATAAAGACATTTCTATATATTTCTAATGCAATTGCTGGGTTATAAGATGTGTGCATTCTCAGTTTTAGGGCAACGCAAATTGCTTTCCAAGTGATCAACAAAGGAATAGATACATGAAGTTTATCCACGCACAGGAACGTTGTTCAGTGTGAGAGTATATGCATTAATGCTATCTGCAGCAACATGGATGAGTCTTAGAAAAGTTATGTTAGGTGAAATGAAGCAATCTTCTAAAGGCTATATATAGTCAGTATTAATTATAATATGTTAATTTAGTTAAGAAACTAAGTAATCTCTTTTAGTGGTACACACATGTGTGATAAAGAATGACAAATATAAAATCCAGGGTAGTGTTTAGTTGAGCTGGGGTAGAAAGCAGGGCAATGGGATGAGTGATGTACAGATAACTTCAATGCTATCAGCCATATTTAGCTCTTAAGCTTTGTGGTGGATTAATGAGGGATTATTTCCTGCTTCATCATATATATATGTTATTCCTACTCTTTTACATATAGCAAGTATAGCATAATAGATTAGAAATATATAATTATCTTCATTGAATATAGAATTGTACTAACCTGTCCACATTTAGTTTGTTACCAGCTTTTATAACCAATTAATGAATTTTAAAAAAATAAAAAACAAAAGGAAAAAATCAAAGTGAAGGCAGAAGAACCAGATGTGAG
>NC_044403.1:17075201-17140201 GCF_006542625.1 Nomascus leucogenys
TGCCAAATACCAACTTATGTATCTTCAATTAATGTTAATGAATATTGTACAATCAATTTCAGTTTACCTTTCCTAGATGGCCAAATTTGTTTCAGGATCTCACTCTCTCTATTTCAACAATATATTCAGAAATTTGTGTGGTTTGTTACAGATAATATTTATAACAGCAGATGTTTTTCCCCATTTTTTCTTTATCAAATATTTACTGGCTACCTGATTTTAGAAATTGAAGGTCATACTTTCTGTGTCTTATTGTTGTCCCAAAGGCAGAGCGGCAGACTTTGCTCTTTCAGATGCCTCAGTTTTCTCTTTCCTTCCCCTAGAACACAAAATGATTGCCCTAGATGAGCTACTGTAGGCCAACCTCTCAGCTTCTCCTACCTAAATTATATGGAAATGTATGTGTATCATCTCCTATGGCCACCTTTATCCCAAGGCTCCACTTCTAAATATTTGGGTTTTTTTTTTCATTTTATCTTTATTCCTATCTCTCCTTATTTTCCAATTATTATCCACAGAAATTAGTCACAGTTCATAGATATAGGAATTCAAATTCTTAAGGATAGAAGAATTATATACAATACTAAGTCTTGTACACTAAACTTTCTAGCAAAGTAACCATGTGATTTGGGAGGGGTTGCTGAGCAAGAGAATTCTAATTGTTCCAAAATAACTAAGAGGAATCCTTTTTTTCTGATTTAAGCCAAGGTAAAAATAAAGTTTATTAATTAGAATTTTACAACAGAGATCCACATGGAGGTGGTTGTTTTTCCTCCTCCCCAGCAGCCCCCTCCAGTTCTCTGTGCAGAGAACCAGGAGTCACTGAACAGGCATAATAGGTTTGTTTGTAACAGTTGGAAACCTGCTTATGGGTAGTCTGCACAATTTAGATACTGTTACTACTCTTACACCTTCTTTAGTACGTACAAAGCTATTCTCATATTCACCTTACCTGTTATCTTGCTTTCACTGGTGGCAGATATTTGTAAGCTACTTACTCTTTAGAGGACAGATGTTAATGTGCAACATTAGTCAATCTTCAATTAGCAAGGATTCTACCAAACATTGCAATAGCAGTACTTAGGTTATTTCTGAGGCTAGATCCACCACAGCTGAGATTGGGCCAGACAAATCTCTGAGGCTAGATCTACCACAGCTGAGACTGGTCCAGACAAATCTCTGAGGCTAGATCCACCACAGCTGAGACTGGTCCAGACAAATCTCTGAGGCTAGATCTACCACAGCTGAGGCTGGTCCAGACAAATCTCTGAGGCTAGATCTACCACAACTGAGATTGGTCCAGACAAATCAATGTCTTAAGGCCACAATAAACTCGTTTCTTTCTGTATGTACATTAAAAAAGTAACCAGACTTTCACACTCTCCTCATTTTAAGTTAACAGAGAGAAAGCAAGTCAGAATTATATTAGTAGTACTTAAATGTGCAAGCTCACAGGGTCATTCCTAGGGTGTGATTTTATCCTAATGATGCAAGGTGCTTACTAATGTTTTGGCATCACATATGATTTCTATGAGTAGGATGAAAGATGGGCAAATAGTGTGCAGTCGATGTCTTTTATCATTGAAAGGGCACTTTGATAACCTCCTTTGCTAGAACTTAGTCATAAGATCACAAATGTCATGGAGGTTGGGACATGTAGGCTTCATTCTGTACTGCCATTTGCCAAGCTAAAAACTGGAGTTCTTTTGCTAAAGAAGGAAGATATTGAGACTAGTAAGTAGAAATCTCTGCCAGAACTCATAATCTCTCATTCTTTGTAATTTCCAAAAGAGTGAAATGAACTATTCTGCAGCTACCACATCTGCCATATTTTGACATAGTCAACATTCAATTGGGCCTTGAAATGTGAATCTGGTTTGTAACCAATTTGCAGCAGTGATATTTTTACCACATTCTCAAACCAATGCCGAAACATATTTCTGCATTGAATTGAATTGAATTGATCGGGTAGCAAACATTGATGCTAAAACTTTGGTCGACATCTGAAATAAATTTTTTCATTAATTAATCTTTTTTCTAATTTCTTTCATGATTTACCATTTGTCCTTCAGAGTCATATCTGCTATTAAATTATGTATTCCATAGCCTTGCAAAACATTTGTCTTCTCATCAATTTTATTTTTAATTATTTTAATGTTTCTCCTTTTAATAATGTGCCCTTTCAACTAGTAAGTTAAATAACTCACTGATTTTTCACTTACCAAATATAATACACTTCAAAACTAGGAGCAAACAAAATGAGCATATTCCTAACTAATAAATCACTCTATGACCCTGTCTATTTTATTCATAAGATAACCATGTATGACCATTCACTCCATCTCTTAATCAATAGCTACCTTACTTTCTTTAACGCATAGCTTTATTCAAGTGAAAGAAATTTTGTAACTTGAAATTTCATAAGTAGGTAAGTTTATCTACTTACAAAAATTAAAATGGTTGTGTTTAATTGGGGTTATTTTTGCCTGCAAGTATTGGAAAAACCATCCAAGAAAAGATTAGGTAATAAAGCTATTTAGTTATCTCACGTTGCAAGAAGCTTGGAAGAGCAATTTGGGGTGCAACTGCTTCTTGATCCCATCAGTGGCCCAGGATCTTCATGTCTTTCTGATCTGCCATCCTTAGCACGTCGATCTTTCTTATATATCTTTTTGCCTAGCCTCATACCAACGATATAGTTGCTGCAGGTCAAATTAACATGTCCAAGTACAAGGCAGGGAGAAGGAGTATAGTATAGAAGCAAGATTTATCCCTTTTATTAGAAAATATTTTTTAAAAACAATCTGTTTTGTCTCATTGTCTAAAAATATGTGACATGGTTACTTCTTTTCACGTAGGCTGAGAAAACAAATATGAACATCCCTGCCTCTCTTTTGACAAAAGAGATTGAAAATGAAGCCAGCCCAGCTAATCAAAACAGTCTGCCACGGTAGAATTTAAAACAATTTCACAATTAATCTATCAGACAAGAAAACCCACAAAAGTACATTAAATAGATTCCAATACTGTAAAAAATAACCAATGTATCCCATCTTTACTTATTACCCTACTACTGATGATTTTGCAGTGACAGAAGCTTACATTGAGCCTTGTCTGGTCTATAAGCACTACTCATTCATAAAATTTTAAGTGTGCAGATACATGCAGGAAAAAATCGGGAATGGGGGAAGACTAGGGAAGATCTACAAGCTTACCAAATAAGTAATGAAATTACCCAAGTTTTTTGTTTTGTTTTGTTTTGTTTTCGAGATGGAGTTTTTCTCTTTTGCCCAGGCTGGAGTACAGTGGCACGATCTCGGCTCACTGCAACCTCTGCCTCCTGAGTTCAAGCGATTCTCCTGCCTCAGCCTCCCGAGTAGCTGGGATTAGTGATGCCTGGCTAATTTTTGTATTTGTAGTAGAGACGGCGTTTCACCGTGTTAGCCAGGATGGTCTCAATCTCCTGATTTTGTGCTCTGCCCAACTCAGCCTCCCAAAGTGCTGGGATTACAGGTGTGAGCCACCGCACCCAGCCTTACCTAAGTTTTAAATGTATGCAAAGATAGCTGAGGAAGCTTTAATATAAGGCTATCATAAAAATTAGTTAACCTCATAGTTTATTTTAATATCTTGATTGTCAGGGATGCATTCCAACTTGATGTAGAGCATATCTAAATGTGAATGTATTGAAGGTTGTAATCACCACCTACATTTTGGTGAGGATAAAGGACTACTTACTCAAGACCTTTGCTTGGGCTTGGTGATTTTGTATCATATTCGTCACAATGAATATCTTATTTTATTTTTATTGTTGCAATTTCTGTATTTTTCTAACTCTTATTTTAGAATCAGGGGCTACATGTGCAGGTGTTTTACCTGTGTATGTTGTGTGATGCTGTAATTTGGGAAACTAATGATCCTATCACTCAGGTACTGGGCATAGTACCAAACAGTTAATTTTCAACCCTTGTCCCTCTCCCTACTTCTCCCCTCTAGTAGTTCCCAGTGTCTATTGTTTCCATCTTTATGTCCATGATTACCTGATATTTGGCTCCCACTTATAAGTGAAAAACATGGAGTAGTTTGTTTTTCATGTCTGCATTAATTCACACAATATAGTGGCCTCCAGCTGCATCCATGTTGCTGCAAATAACATGATTTTGTTTTTTTATGGCTGTGCAGTATTCCATGGTGTATATATATGATATTTTCTTTAATCCACTGTTGATGGGCATATAGGTTGATTTCATGTCTGTCATTGTGCATAGTACTGTGACGAACATGCAAGTGTATGCGTCTTTCTTGGTGGAACCATTTGTTTTCCTTTGCATATATACACAGTAATGGGATTGCTGAGTCAAATGATAGTTCTGTTTTAAGTTGAGAAACTTCCAAACTGCTTTCCACAGTGTCTGAACTAATTTTTATTCCCACTAACAGCGTATAAGCATTTCCTTTTCTACGTAGCCTCACCAACATCTGCTTCTGTTTTTTGTTTTTTACTTTTTAATAGTAGTCATTCTGACTGTTGTGAAATGGTATCTTATTGTTTTGATTTGCATTTCTCTGATGATTAGTCATGCTTTGTGTTTTCTGCATTTTCTCATACGTTTGTTGGCTACTTGCATGTCTTCTTTTGAAAAGTGTCTGTTCGTGTCTTTTGCCCATTTTTACATGGGGTTATTTGTAGTTTGCTTGTTCAATTGTCAAATGTCTTATAGATTCTGGATATTGGACCATTGTCAAATGCAGTTTGCAAATATTTTCTCCCATTCTGTAGGATGTCTACTAACTCTGTTGATAGTTTTTTTTTTTTTTTTTTTTTTTTGCTGTGCTGAAGCTCTTTCGCTTAATTAAGTCTCATGTTTCAATTTTTGGTTTTGTTGCAATTGCTTCTGAAGACTTAGTCATAAATTATTTCCTATGGCCCATGCCCAGAATGGTGTTTCCTAGGTTTTCTTCCAGAATTCTTGTAGTTTGAGATCTTACATTTAAACCTTTAATCCATCTTGAGTTCATTTTTGTATATGGTGAAAGGTAGGGGTCCAGTTTCATTCTTCTGCACATGGCTAACCAGCTATCCCAGCACCATTTATTGAATAGGGAGTATAAGGAGTCCTTTCCCCCATTGCTTTCAGCTGCAGACTTTGTTGATAATTAGGTGGCTGTAGGTGTGTGGCTTTATTTCTGGGTTCTCTTTTCTGTGTGATGATTGTTTGAATAATCATCATTATTCATGTTGGCTTTTTCAGGGCAACTTTTTCATTCCCCCAAGTCATTTTGATTTGTATTTAGTGTTGTTAGAGGTCATTGTTACATGATTTTTCTTTATATTGAGATTTTTTTCACTTGCATTTGACATAAATCCCAAATTCAAAAGAACCAGTAAAATGTGTGTTTATATTAGAATAACAACGTTCAACTACAAAAGCAGATTAAAAGAAACTTTCCATGAATGACATTTGAAGATTATTGTTACTTGCTAGATTCAATCAATTGCAAAATCAAAATTACTACATTGTATGGTGTAACTCTGGAATGATACTTAGACCATGATGGAAAAATCCAGATGATGAATAGGAAAAAATTACTATGGGGATGTGTGGTGCATTCCTCACTTGGTGATCATTTTCAGATAAACTCATTACTACTGCTCTTACTCAAATGTATCACTTGAGATTTGAAATAATCACCAATTATATGCTTACTTCTAAAATGCTAAGAGCTCTGCAGATGAAACTTCCTATATTATTATATCAAACTAAATGTGAACTAAGTTGCACTGGACAACTTCTTATTAAATTGATGACTTTCATCAACACTTGCAGGATGCAGGTAAAGTGGAGAATTCACTAGAGTTTTTAGTATTCACTAGGTATTATATATCACATTAAACACTAAGGAAATAAAGTTTATAAAACTTTTTGCCTTGTTTGGTGGATTTAACCCATCAGTAAAAGCATAACATCTCCTAATATTATTTTCCTAATGAGATGAGTGATGATAATTATATACAAGAGTACTAGCATTACTCTAAATAAAAATTACATTCTGTTTTTTATTGTTAACCATCTTTATGATCCTTATGCTCCATTCAAATTGGGAAACACCTGAATATATCTTCAAAGAACCCCAGGGGAAATAAGAATTATAACCTGAGTGGGAAGAACCCATAAATACAATGGACTTAGATTATGTCCATCAGGTTATGCAATACAAAAAGCAAATAATTACAGTTGACATTGAG
Source organism: Nomascus leucogenys (assembly GCF_006542625.1). Classification (NCBI taxonomy): domain Eukaryota; kingdom Metazoa; phylum Chordata; class Mammalia; order Primates; family Hylobatidae; genus Nomascus; species Nomascus leucogenys. Next base: position 17,081,449 of record NC_044403.1, read on the forward strand.
AATATAAATAGAAGATGTTTATGTAGGTAGGTAGGAAAAGAGGAGGGAGGGAGAGAGGGGAGAAAGCAGGCAGGGAGGGAAGGATGAGGCAAGGAAGGAAGGAAAGAAGGAAGGAAGGAAGGAAACAAGGAAGGGAACAGTTCTTAAGGTGAGAACATCAAGTGTTTGGAAGCCACATGGAGAATAATAAAAGTCAGAGCATATACTAATACACAGCATCAGGAAATGGTGGGAAAATTCACTGAAGGGAAGAGCTAATACTAAGACTAGCAATAATCCTTCACTTTAGAAGGCTTACTAGAAGTGAACAATGAGAACAGTAAAGAAACAAAGATTTATGTGTCCAGAAATCTTTATATGCTAAACTACTCTTTAGGCAATATAATAAAGTTGTATTTTGAAATTCTATCTTTTTCTTTCTTTTCCACATATTAATATTTTCTCATTGGATTCTGAGTAAAATAATTTTTGGACAGTCCAAACCTTGTTTAAGTGACCTGACACCTAGGCCCAGGAAAAACAGGGAGAGCAAAATACCCTAAATTTTGAATATATTGTTGCCTATCTACTATTTACGGAATTGGGGAAAATGACAAGTAGAAAGTTACAAGCCAGGAAAGAAAAGAAAGGAAAAGGTAAATTAAATACAAATGTCCAAATAAAATGCTTAGCCCAATACCCAGCACAGTAATAATAATAAATAAAAATTAAGAAATAGATAACAGTAAGAATTGCTGGTGACTCCAGCAATAAGCTCTCCTTCGATTCTGATGACTTTGGAAAAGCAAATTCCCTTAAGGAAGAACACAGAAAATAAACATATAAAATCTTGACTTTCCAGGTGTATAAAGAACATGAAAAAGAACAATAGATCAAACTAATCTCAATAATAATGAGATAAAATTGGCATATAGCAAACTTTACCTATTTAATGTTCAATTTTATACATTTTTAACAGATGTGTATACATGAGCAACCATCATCACAATAAAGAAACTGAGTATATCTATCATTCCTCATAATATTCCCCCCCTCCTAAGCTTTCTCATCTGCAGGCAAACGGATGAGTTTTCTGTCATGATAGATCAGTTTTGATCTTGCAGAATTTTTTATAAATGAAATTCTATGGTAGATACTGTTTTCTGTTTGGCTTTTTTCACTCAGCATAATTATTTTGAAATTTGTTCTTCTTGTTGCATGAATTTATTGCTTTTTAGTGTTAAATAGAATTTCATTTTATGAATACATCGCAAGTCATTTATCCCTTCACCTATTGATGGATAATTTGGTTGTTCCCAGTTTGGCATTGTTATAAACAAAGCTACTGTGAACATTCATGTACAAGTATTTGGACATAGGTTTTCATTTCTCATGGGCAGGTATCTACGAGTGGAATGACTGGATCATATGGCTGATGTTTAACTTTCTAATAAAATATCAAACTGATTTACAAAGTGATTGTGTCATTTATATTCCCACCAGCAATGCAAGAGAATTTCAGTTGCAACATAGCCTAACCAACCCTCAGTCTTTTTAATGTTAGCCATTTTAATGTGTCTAGTGATATCTCATTGTGATTTAAATTTACATTTTCCTGAAAAGCAATGATGTTGAGAATCTTTGCATATGCTTATTTGTCATCTATATATCCTATTTGGTAAAATGCCCATTCCAACTTCCATAAATTTTGGAGTTGTTTGTATTCTTTCTGAGTTGTAAGCATTCGGTCTCTATTCTAGATACAAGTTTTACATCAGATAAATGTTTTTCAAATATTTTCTTCCAGGATCTGGCTTATATTTTCATTCTCTTAATAGTGTCTTTCAAAAAACAAACCATTTTGGTTGTGATATAGTTTAGTCATTTTTTAATCAATTGTGCTTCTGTTGTCATGTTTAAGAAATATTTGCTTAGGCCGGGCACAGTGGCTCATGCCTCTCATCCCAGCACTTTGGGAGGCTGAGGTGGGTGGAACACAAAGTCATGAGATTGAGACCATCCTGGTTAAACCCCGTCTCTACTAAAAATACAAAAATTAGCCAGGTGTGGTGGCACGAGCCTGTAGTCCCAGCTACTCGGGAGGCTGAGGCAGGAGAATCGCTTGAACCTGGGAGGCAGAGGTTTCAGTGAGCCGAGGTGGCGCTGCTGCACTCTAGCTTGGGTGACAGAGCGAGCCAGACTCCCTATTAAAAAAAAAAAAAAGAAAGAAAAGAAAAAGAAATATTTGCTTAATTCAAAGGCAAATTTTTTTCTCCTATCTTCTAGAAACTTTAGATTTTAAATTCATACCTATAATGCATTATGAGCTAATTTTTGTATATTGTATTAAGTATGGTTCAGGTTCATAATTTTGCATATCAATATTCCAATCCTTTTAGCACCATTTGTTGAAAAGACTCTACTCTCTTTCTGATTGCTTTTGCATCTTTGTCAAAAAGACCTCTTCTTATGTGTGCTTTATTAATGAATTTTCTATGTTGTTTTCATTGATCCCTGTTTATCGCTGCTTTACTATAACACTGTCTTGATTATGGTAGCTTTATAAGCTTGAAAATCAGATAATGTCAGCCTTCCAACTGTGATTTCCTTTTTCAAAATGTTTTTGGCTATTCTAGATCTTTTGCATTTCCATTTAAATTTTAAAATCAGCTTGTCCACTTCTACAAAACAATTGGTCAGATTTTAATTGAGATTATATGGAATCAATAGATCAATCAGGAGCAAATTGGAATCTTAACTATATTTTGTCTCCTGACCCGTAAATATGTGATATATGTCCAATTATTTAGGTCTTCTTTAATTTTTTCAGCCACATTTTATAGTTTTCAGTGTTCAGGTCTCACACATATTTTTTAGATTTACTCCTATTTCATTTTTGTAATACTATTATAAGCAGTAATTTAAAAATGTCATTTTATGATTTTAGTTGTTGCTAGTATATAGAAACACTGCTTTTTCTTGTAAGTTGATCTTGTGCTGTGTCTGGCAATCTTGCTAAACTAACTTAATAGTTCTATCAGCATTCTGGTTGATTTCTTCAGATTTCTAAATAGACAATCATATTGTCTATGAATGAAGATGCTGTTATCTCTTCCTTTCTAATCTGGATTCCTTTTATTTTTTGTGTGATGACTTAAAATATAGGCCAGAACTTTCCTTGCAAAATTGAATAAAAGTGGTCAGAGTGACTATCTGGGTCTTATTGTTCATCTTGGGGAAAATGCATTTAATATTTCACTGTTAAATATGATATTAGCTGTAAGGTTTTTGTAAATGGCCTTTAACACGTTAAGGAAGTTCCTTGTCTTCATAATTTGCTGGGAGTTTTGAACAGAAGCAAATGTTCGAGTTTACCAAATGCTTTTCCCACATCTATTCAGATGGTCACTTATGTTCTTTTTTTTTTTTTCTTAGTCTACAGCCTTGATGAATTACACTGATTTATAGAGATTGTTGTCACATGTTAAATCATTCCTAGAACAAAACCCATTTGGTCATGAGGTATCTATATTCTTATATAATGTTGAATTTTGTTTGCTAAAAATTTGTTTAGAATATTCACACCTGTACTCATCAATAATACTATTCTGTCCTTTTGTTTTTGAAATGTCTTTGTCAGGATAATCATGACCTCATAGAATGAGTTCAGCGTATTTCCTCTTTAATATTTTTGGAAATTATATGAAATTAGTATTATTTCTTTCTGAAGTTTGGGGTAAAATTCACCAGTGAATCATCTGGGTCTGGAATTTTTTGTGGCAAAATTTGTTAATATAATTTTGAACTTTAATGGATGCATGGTTATTTATTTTTTCTTGAGTGGGATTTGACAGTTTCATTCAAATAATTGTTCATTTTACCTATGATGTGAATTTATTAGCATAAGGCTGGATGTAGTGGCTCACGCCTGTAATCCTAGCATTTTGGGAGGCCAAGGCAGGTGAATCACTTGAGGCCAGGAGGTCGAGACCAGTCTGGCCAACATAGCGGAACCCTGTATCCACTGAAAATATAAAAATTAGCCAAGTATGGCGTGTGCCTGTAGTCTCAGCTACTTGGAAAGCTAAGGCTGGAGAATCGAACCCAGGAGGTGAAGGCTGCAGTAAGCCAAGACTGCGCCACCGCACTGCAGCCTGGGCAACAGAGCGAGATCCTGTCTCATAAAAAAAAAAAAAAAAAGACATAAACTTGCTTAAAATATTCTGTTATTATTTTTTAAATTTCTGTATAATCCTGTTATTAGCAATGTCACTTCTCTAATCCCTGATAATAGTAATTTGTGTCTTCTCTTCTTATGATTAATCTGGCTACAGGTTATCAATTTTATGTATCTTCTCAAAGAACTGGCTTTTGGTTTGATTTTTTTCACTATAGCTTCTCTGTTTTTTATTTTATTGTCTTTCACTTTGATCTTTATTTTTTCTTTGTTTACTTTGGGTTTCATTTGCTTTACTTTTCTCTAGCTTCTTAAGGCAGAGGAAAGACTACTGAGTTGAGACTTCTTTAATGTGGACATTTCTAGCTGTAAATTTGCCCAATACTGCTTTAGAAGAATAATACAAATTTTGATGCTGTTTATATTTTCATTTCATATAAAATACTCTCTAGTTCCCACCTGATTTCTTTTCAAGGATTATTTAAAAGTATATTTAGCGGGCTCTTTTAATGAATTATCTTTTTAAGAGATTTAAATTTTAAAAAGTAAAGTTTTTTTATATTTATTTATGTAGTCATCATTTTTATTCTTCATTTGTGCATTTCCATTACATATTATTTTTCTTCTTCCTGATAGAAATTATTTGACATTTATCACATTGTACATCTGCTACTGATAAATTAATTCTGCCTTTTGATGTCTGAAAATATATTTATTTTGCATTTATTTTTGAAATATATAAAAGAATGTAAAGGAATGAACAAAGCCTCCAAGAAATAAGGGACTATATGAAAAGACCAAACCTACATTTGATTGGTGTACCTGAAAGTGATGGGGAGAATGGAACCAAGTTGGAAAACACTCTTCAGGATATTATCCAGGAGAACTTCCCCAACCTAGCAAGACAGGCCAACATTCACATTCAGGAAATAAAGAGAACACCACAAATATACTTCTTTTTTTGTTTGTTTTGTTTTGTTTTCTCTGTCTTTTTTTTTTAATACTCTAAGTTTTAGGGTACATGTCCTTTGTAGGGACATGGATGAAGCTGGAAACCATCATTCTCAGCAAACTATCGCAAGGACAAAAAACCAAACACTGCATGTTCTCACTCATAGGTGGGAATTGAACAACAAATATACTTGTTGAGAAGAGCAACACCAAGACACATAATCATCAGATTCACCAAGGTGGAAATGAAGGAAAAAAAACTGTTAAGGGCAGCCAGAAAGAAAGGGCCGGTTACCCACAAAGGGTAGCCCATTAGACTAAAAGCAGATCTCTCTGCAGAAACCCTGTAAGCCAGAAGAGAGTAGGGGGTGGGGGGCAATATTCAACATGCTTAAAGAAAAAAAATTTCAACCCAGAATTTCATATCCAGCCAAACTAAGCTTCATAAGCAAAGGAGAAATAAAATTCTTTACGGACAAGCAAATGCTCAGATATTTTCTCACCACTAGGCCTGCCTTACAGGAGCTCCTGAAAGAAGCACCAAATATGGAAAGGAAAAACTGGTACCAGCCACTGCAAAAACATACCAAATTGTAAACACCATCAACACTATGAAGAAACTGCATCAACTAATGGGCAAAATAACCAGCTAGCATCGTAATGACAGGATCAAATTCACACATAACAATATTAACCTTAAATGTAAATGGTCTAAATGCCCAGTTAAAAGACACAGACTGGCAAATTGGATAAAGAGTCCAGATCTATCAGTGTGCTGTATTCAGGATACCCATCTAATGTGCAAAGACACACATAGGCTTAAAATAAAGGGATGGAAGAATATTTACCAAACAAATGGAAAGCAAAAATAAAAAAATAAAAAAAAAATCAGGGGTTGCAATCCTAGTCTCTGATAAAACAGACTTTAAAACCAACAAAGATCAAAAAAGATAAAGAAGGGTGTTACATAATGGCAAAGGGATCAATGCAACAAGAAGAGCTAACTATCCTAAATATATATGCATCCAATACAGGAGAACTCAGATTCATAAAGCAAGTTCTTAGAGATCTAAAAAGAAACTTGGACTCCCACACAATATTAGTGGGAGACTATAACATCCCACTGTCAATATTAGACAGATCAACGAGACAGAAAATTAGCAAGGATTTTCAGAACTTGAACTCAGCTCTGGACCAAGTGGACCTAATAGACATCTACAGAACTCTTCACCTGAAATCAACAGAATATACATTCTTCTCAGCATTGCATTGCGCTTGTTCTAAAACTGACTGCATAATTGGAAGTAAAACATTCCTCAGCAAATGCAAAAGAATGGAAATCATAAAAAACAGTCTCTCAAACCACAATGCAATCAAATTAGAACTCAGGATCAAAAAAACTCACTCAAAACTGCTCAACTACATGGAAACTGAACAGCCTGCTCCTGAATGACTGCTAGGTAAATAACAAAATTAAGGCAGAAATAAATAAATTCTTTAAAGCCAAGAGAAAAAGAGACACAATGTACCAGAATCTCTGGGACACAGCTAAAGTGGTGTTTAGGGAGAAATTTATAGCACTAAGTGCCCACAGGAGAAAGTGGGAAAGATCTAAAATCGACACCCTAACATCACAATGAAAAGAACTAGAGAAGCTAGAGCAAACAAATTCAAAAGCTAGCAGAAGACAAGAAATAGCTAATATCAGAGCAGAAGTGAAGGAGATAGAGACATGAAAAATCCTTCAAAAAAATCAGTGAATCCAGGGGCTGGTTTTTTGAAAAGATTAACAAAATAGACTGCTAGCCAGACTAATAAAGAAGAAAAAATAGAAGAATCAAATAGACACAGTAAAAAATTATAAAGGGCAGATCACCATTGATCCCACAGAAATACAAACTATCATCAGAGAATACTAGAAACACCTCTATGTAAATAAACTAGAAAATCTAGAAGAAATTGATAAATTCCTGGACACATACACCCTCCCAAGACTAAACCAGGAAGAAGTCGAATCCCTGAATAGACCAATAACAAGTTCTGAAATTGAGGCAGTAATTAGTAGGCTACCAACCAAAAAAAAGCCCAAGACCAGACGGATTCACAGCTGAATTCCACCAGAGGTACAAGGAGGAGCTGATACCATTCTTTCTGAAACTCTTCCAAACAATAGAAAAAAAGGGACTGCTCCCTACTTCATTTTATGAGGCCAGCATCATCCTGATACCAAAATCTGGCAGAGACACAACAAAAAAAGAAAATTTCAGGCCAATATCCCTGATGACCATCAGTCCGAAAATCCTCAATAAAATACTGGCAAACCGAATCCAGCAACACATCAAAAAGCTTATCTACCATGATCAAGTTGGCTTTGTCCCTGGGATGCAAGGCTGGTTCAACATATGCAAATCAATAAAGATAATCCATCACATAAACAGAACAAATGACAAACACCACATGATTATCCCAGTAGATGCAGAAAAAGCCTTCAATAAAATTCAACACCCATTCATGCTAAAAACTCTCAATAGACTGGGTATTGATGGAATGTATCTCAAAATAATAAGAGGTATTTATTGACAATCCCACAGCCAATATCATACTGAATGGGCAAAAGCTGGAAGCATTCTCTTTGAAAACCAGCACAATACAAGGATTCCCTCTCTCACTACTTCTATTCAACATAGTATTGGAAGTTCTGGCCAGGGCAATCAGGCAAGAGAAAGAAATAAAGAGTATTCAAATAGGAATAGAGGAAGTCAAATTGTCTCTGTTTGCAGATGACATGATTGTATATTTAGAAAACCCCATTGTGAGATCGAGACCATCCTGGCTAACACGGTGAAACCCCATCTCTACTAAAAATACAAAAAATTAGCCGGGCGAGGTGGTGGGCACCTGTAGTCCCAGCTACTTGGGAGGCTGAGGCAGGAGAATGGCGTGAACCCTGGGGGGCGGAGCCTGCAGTGAGCTGAGATCGCGCCACTGCACTCCAGCCTGGGCGATAGCAAGACTCCATCTCAAAAAAAAAAGAAAGAAAAAAAAAAACAAAACCCCATTGTCTCAGCCCCAAATCTCCTTAAGCTGATAAGCAACTTCAGCAAAGTCTGGGGATACAAAATCAATGTGCAAAAATCACAAGCATTCCTATACACCAATAATAGACAAACAGAGAGCCAAATCATGAGGGAACTCCCATTCACAAGTGCTACAAAGAGAATAAAATACCTAGGAATACAACTTACAAGGGATGTGAAAGAGCTCTTCAAGAACTACAAACCACTGCTCAAGGAAATCAGAGAGGACATAAACAAGTGGATAAACATGCCATGCTCATGGAGAGGAAGAATCAATATCATAAAAATGGCTATACTGCCCAAAGTAATTTATAGATTCAGTGCTATCCACATCAAGCTACCATTGACTTTCTTCACAGAATTAGAAAAAAACTACTTTAACTTTCATATGGAACCAAAAAAGAGCCCATATAGCCAAGATAATCTTAAGCAAAAAGAACAAAGCTGGAGGCATCACGCTACCTGACTTCAAACTGTACTACAAGACTACAGTAACAAAAACAGCATGGTACTGGTACCAAAACAGATATATAGACCAATGGAATAGAACACAGGCTTCAGAAACAACACCACACATCTACAACTGTCTGATCTTTGACAAACTTGACAAAAACAAGCAATGGGGAAAGGATTCCCTATTTAATAAATGGTGTTGGGAAAACTGGCTAGCTATATGCAGAAAACTGAAACTGGACCCCTTCCTTACACCTTATACAAAAATTAACTGAAGATGTATTAAAGACTTAAACGTAAGACCTAAAACCATAAAAACCCTAGAAGAAAACCTAGGCAATATTATTTAGGACATAGGCATGGGCAAAGACTTCATGACAAAAACACCAAAAGCAATGGCAACAAAAGCCAAAATTGACAAATGGGAACTAATTAAACTAAAGAGCTTCTGCCCACAAAAAGAAACTGTCATCAGAATGAATAGGCAACCTACAGAATGGGAGAAAATTTTCACGATCTATTCATCTGACAAAGGGCTAATATCTGGAATCTACAAGGAACTTAAACAAATTTGCAAGAAAAAAACACCCCCATCAAAAAGTAGGCAAAGGATATGAACAGACATTTCTCAAAAGCAGACATTTATGAGGCCAACAAATATATGAAAAAGCTCATCATCACTGGTCATTAGAGAAATGCAAATAAAACCACAATGAGATACCATCTCACACCAGTTTGAATGGCGATCATTAAAAAGTCAGGAAACAACAGATGCTGGAGAGGATGTGGAGAAATGGAAATGCTTTTACACTGTTGATGGGAGTGTAAACTAGTTAAACCATTGTGGAAGACAGTGTGGCAATTCCTAAAGGATCTTGAATCAGAAATATCATTTGACCCAGCAATCCCATTACTGGGTATATAACCAAAGGATGATAATTTATTCTACTATAAAGACACATGCACATGTATGTTTATTGCAGCACCATTCACAATAGCAAAGACTTGGAACCAACACAAATGCCCATCAGTGATAGACCGGATAAAGAAAACGTGGTACATATACACCATGGAATACTATGCAGCCCTAAAAAAGGATGAGTTCATGTCCTTTGCAGGGACATGGATGAAGCTGGAAACCATCATTCTCAGCAAACTAACACAGGAACAGAAAAGCAAACACTGCATGTTCTCACTCATAAGTGGGAGTTGAACAGTGAGAACACATGGACACGGGGAGGGAAACATCACATACTGGGGCCTGTCAGTGGGTGGGGGCCTAGGGGAGGGATAGCATTAGGAGAAATACCTAATGTAGGTGACAGGTTGATGGGTGCAGCAAACCACTATAGCACATGTATACATATGTAACAAACCTGCACGTTCTGCACATGCATCTCAGAACTTAAAGTATAATAAAAAATATTAAAAACAACAAAAAGAAACTTTCCTCATCCACTGGCCTGCTAATGGGTACCAAGCACTGGGGCAAGCCATTCTTCCAAGTCAAGATCTCAATTCTTCATAGGGAAAATGAAAGGGCTTCCCATCCCTCCTAAAAGTTCTAAGGCTTTGTGACATGGTGACAGTGGATCAACCATTTTCCAGCCCAAGTATTTGCTGTTCTCTCATAGATGCAGCTTAGCTTCCATGGTGAAAATCAATCCTTTTTAAAAAATTATTTATCAGTTTGCCTATGATATTTATATGGTAATTATGACTACCATCTTAAACATAAGTAATTTTTGTTGTAGGAAGTGATACGTTTTGAGAATTTTTACCTTTGATGGATATAATTGTAAAAGCTTCCCCTTTATGACATGTGGACATTTAACGGTTCACAGCGGCTAGTGAAGGCAGTGAATGCCAGAGTGATGGGAAGCAGGGACCTTTGGCTACTCTTCATCAAAGAAGCAAAATGGCAAGTATGAGTTAAAAGGAGACAAATTGTAGTACTTGTTTAGCTTGGTTCCGAACCTAACTTCTCAGTGAAACAGATTTTATTTATTTTATTTTGATATGTATAAATTTGTGGGGTTTTTTCTTTAACTTTTATTTTAAGTTCAGGAGTACATGTGCAGGATGTGCAGGTTTGTTACACAGGTAAACATGTGTCATGGTGGTTTGCTGCATAGATCAACTCATCAGCCAGGTATTAAGCCCAGCATCCATTAGCTGTTCTTCCTGATGTTCTTTCTCCTCCTGCCCACCATGACAGGCCCCACTGTGTGTTGTTCTCCACAATGTGTCCATGTGTTCTCATTATTCAGCTCCCACTTATAAGTAAGAACATGTGTTTTTTGGTTTCCTCTTCCTGCGTTAGTTTGCTGAGGATAATGGGGTCCAACTCCATCCATGTCCCTGCAAAGGACATGATCTTCTTCCCTTTTATGGCTGTATACTAGTCCGTGGTATATATGTACCACATTTTCTTTATCCAGTCTACCATCCATGGGCATTTAGGTTGATTCCATGTCTTTGCTATTGTAAATAGTGCTGCAATGAACATATACATGCACATATTTTTATAATAGAATGATTTATACTCCATTTGTTTTTGTGGGTTTTTGTTTTGTTTTGTTTTGTTTTTGTTTTGTTTTTGTTTTGAGACTGTCTCACTCTGCCACCCAGGCTAGAGTTCAGTGGCACAATCTTGGCTCAGTACAACCTCCGCCTTCAGGATTCAAGCAATTCTCCATGCCTCCACCTCCCAAGTAGCTGGGATTACAGGTGTGCACCACCACTTGTAATTTTTTGTATTTTTTTGTATTTTTTCATAGTTTTATTAGAGACAGAGTTTTGCTGTGCTGGCCAGCCTGGTCTCAAACTCCTGGCCTCAAGTGGTCCACCCACCTTGGTCTTCCAAAATGCTGGTATTATAGGCGTGAGCCACCACACCTCACCAAGTGATTTATATTCCTTTGGGTATGTACCTAGCAATGAGATGGCTGGGTCAAATGGTGTTTCTGCCTCTAGGTCTCTGAGGAATCGCCACACTGTCTTCCACAATCGTTGAACTAATTTACACTCCCACCAACAGTATAAAAGCATTTCTTTTTCTCCACAACCTCATGAGCATCTGTTGTTTTTTGACTTTTTAATAATAGCCATTCTGACTGGCATCTCATCGTGGTCTTGATTTGCATTTCTCTAATGATCAGTGATGTTGAGTTTTTTTTTTTTTCATATATTTGTTGGCCACAGGTATTTCTTGTTTCAAGAAGTATCTGCTCATGTCCTTTGCCCAATTTTTAATTTTTTTTATTGTAAATTTGACTGAAACTGATTTTAGAGACTTGTCTCAGTGACCTATGTTAAAAATATTCACCTTTTTTTCCCGAATGCCAAAGTATCATCTTGCAGCTCTTTAACAAGTATGCATTGGTCACATTCAATAACCTGTTCAGAATAGCAAGCACAATCTCTTTCTCTCCTTTTCTCTAATTAGTCAGGAGCCTTGCTTCAAAGGCATTAAGTCCCTTCTCCTGTGTTGCTCAAAAAGGTTGCCTAATGGTAAAGAATTTTAATCTTTTCTATTTAAGGAATTTGTGGTTTTAAGTTTAGCCTGCTGGCCTCTTTATTTATCATTGCTGAACTCAGCTCTTCTGATTGCTAGGAAGGTTTTCTAATGTTTCATTTCCCCATCTTTCTTAAAAATAACATCATTGCTCTATAAAGCAGCTAATGTTCTCACTGAGCAAATGGAAAGAATCCCACATCACTCCAAAACACATTCTTCCCAATAGAAAGTGTAAAAATGGACTCTAAGCAATGTTGCACTTTTTCCCTATGAGTGATTTTCTTTAAATATATTCTACCACTTTCATATAGCCACCTGCCATTTTTGCTTTATTGCAGCCAGAAGGTTTAAAGGCACTGCCTTTAAATATCTTGAAAGTTTTCCATTGATAAGAAAAGGTAGTAAAAGCACTTTTAAGTGAACAGTAACACACACATCACAAATCAGGCATTTTGATACCATCTAGGTTCACACCATGTGGTATAAGGAACTCCAGTGATTGTGATTTAGCTGGGCTTCTAAGCTTTATAGAAGCTATGTGGGGAAAATTCAGGGTTGTTGAAATTATTGAAGAGGTCATGGGTTGTGTTGTATGTGCATGTGTGTATGTAGAATGTCTGTGTGCACATGGTGAGAAGCATGGGTAATTTAAATACAAAATAGCCAAACATAGCTTAGTAGCAGTACTATAGAGAAGGAATAAACCAGAAAAAAATGCAAATATTTGTTAGTTATGTATTTCTCCTTTCATAAGGATTACATGTAAGCTATTTATTTACAGTATATTGTTGAAATGAATTATTTCATCTTTCCAAGGGAGAGCATGTTATGGCCTCCATTCTATTTAAATTAGTCTAAAAGGCCACAGAAATAGACATCAATAAGAGCTGAATGTAGGCATAGAACAGCAGCAAAGATTACTGTCTGAAGATCGAACAGGAGAGAGCTGGGTTTGAAATCAAAGACCTGCCATTGATCAAGTCTTTATTGGTCTAGGACAAAGGTTTATAAACATGTTCTCATTTTTCCTTTGGGTCTGAATGCAGCATGAGCTAAAATAAAATGATGGCAGATTTGGAGGGCAGAAGAAAGGACCAACTGTATCTATCCCGAGAGTTAACTATGCACCTGGCCTCTCCTGCTCTGTTTTATTCTCCAAAAGGAAGAAACAAGAGTCCAGCAATTCTGACCATGTGAATTTGAAGAATTTAGGGTAAACTTTTATCTGGTTTTCACAACCCTCAACATTATAGATGTTCTTTCAAGAAATACCTTAAAATAGGAAAAGAGGTTGAGAAATACATGTGGATTTAGTGGCATTGAATGCAAATGACTTCAAATGTAAGGCAAGTTGTTTATTTTTTCTTTCTCAGATTGTTTCTGTTCTCTTCACAGTAGTGTGAGTAGGTACGAGTTTGAATGCATGTGAAGAAAAGAAAAATTCATTCATATAATATATGCTAAAGGATGATGTGACAAGATGTGTATTATGCGGGGTGTTAAATGAGCACAACTTAGGATGGCATGCTGTGGCTCCAAAATAATAAACATATTCCTGTTGATTTTGCTGAAAACATTTTCTGGATGATTATTCAATCTCTGGCCATTATACCTTCCTATAATCAAGATTATGTTGATCAAGACGATGACACAGAGAAGGTGGATTCTTTATTAAAGAATACAATTTGGGGGAAAATTAAAATTCCTGAAACAGAACAGTCATATACCTATCAAGTGTTTTGCTCTTCCTTGTACTCAATGGACTAGTGGGAAGGAACATTAATCTTTATCTAAAAACTGTTGCACTGGCAAGTTTATATTTTTCCCTAGAATATTTAGAGGAAAATAGAAGTATCAACCACATTCTTTAAACACAGCCATAGGCCAGCTCTGCAAATGAGCAACTCTAATGTGAAAACACTTTCAAAGTTCTAAATGAGTTGTTCCTGTGGTAATAAAGAGGGGACATTTTACAGTATGACAGTGTGTAAGACAGCATTGTCAGCTGTAGTTTATTTAAAGCACGAGGCCTCTAACAGGAAAATAATGACTTTAATAAAATTTACTATTGACTTTGTAGGCTAAAATCTTTCTGTCGTCAGGAATACAGAAAAACAACCTGTCTGAAAACTCTTCAGTTAAATATATTCCTTTAATATTTCAAAGCAACTTGATTTTTTTATTATACATGCCACTTCAAAAGATACTGTAGTAGAGTGGAAATTAGTATTTTTAATAGAAAGTTGGTATTGCTTACATAAGGAAAAAATCGGTAATGACCTATGACACTGTCAACTGAAAGCAACATTTGAGGAGACTGCAAAAGCAGTTAATGCAATTCCTTGAAATACTGTATGAAGCTGTGTCACAAATGAATGATTTATAAATTACCCAATGTCCTCATCTGAAGGATATCTTTTAATCATGTAGTATCGTTTCTCAGTAAGAACGCCAAAGAGCTTGCTGGATATACATGAAAATCTACAGCATGTTAACGAGGTTGGGGTCATTTCTGAAAATTGGGGGAAGTGGGAAAACATGTGGCCTGATTTTACTCTCCAGCCAATTTGATTAAATGTGGTATAGATTGCTTGTGGTGTGTAAGAGAGGTCATGCCCATTATATGAAAAGCTGAAGAAATTCCATTCCTTTAATGTTTTACATAGTTAAAATAAACTGTGGTAAAAAGTTTCCCAACAGTGTATGACAGCTCAATTTAGAGGTGAAGCCTTTTAATAAAACCTCATGAAATGAATACTTTGGTTTATGCACTCTGTTTGTGTTTCCCACTGGAGTGCTTAGCATTATGAAGCTGTGGTTACTTGCTTTACTACTGCAGAATAACATCATGAAAGGAGAGACCAAAGCTTTGTATCAGAAAATAGCCAGAGTGAGTAGAAATGCTGATGGAGAAACCTTAATTTTGAGCTGAACTGCTTTCCTATTTGCTTTTAACATGCTATTGTAAAGTATATTGGCTTGAATTACAGGATATTATTTAAACAAAGGAAAAAAATCTGCAGGGGTTTTTACACATTAACCTATAGCTTATTTAAAGGGAAATTATGAACCTCAGAATCATAAACTAGTACATTTTCCTAAACTTTAATAAAATAAGGACTTGAAACTGCAGCATGCTTTTCCGAATTCAGTATATATGTTGATATTATTTAGAAGAGAAGGAAGGCAATGGAAAAAATAAAAAGCAGCTCATTCCTGTAGAAATTCTGGTACCAATGCTCCATGTGGAGACAGAATTCTACTTCAATACCGTCTAAGATCTCAAAAGCTATTTCTTAGGGAAGTAGTATGGTGCCTTAAACCAGTTAAATACTCGATATATTAGCATTAGACGTAACCGTTTTCAAGAGCAGTCTTCATGTTCATCCTCTTTCTTTCCATTTGTGCTCTCTGACTCACTCTGGAACTGTCCCTAACGTGAGGAACAAAATCAAGAAAGTCGGTCCATTGTTGCACTGACCATTACAGCCCTTAACATTTTCTAGAATTTCTCATTATTTGGCCTGACTGCAACCTCTGTAATATTTCAGTAGTTATTTTAGTCTACATATGTGAATGTCAGAGGAGTTTGAGCATGGTATGCAAATATATGTAAACTATATAGATGCTTATGCAATTATTAATCCCCAGACCTCCTGGGGAAATATGGTGACCTTACAATGTGCATCACTTGATTTTGACAATAAATATTGCAATTGGTAAGGTACCATATCCTGAGATATGTGACTTCTGCTCTCTGGTTATTTACTGACTTCCCAATTATACCAAGTAGGAGTTAGTATTTCATGAACTGGCTTTCTCTGATAGTCTTTCATGACTTGTGAATATAGTTGATAGCCAAACTAATAAGTGAGAAAAAAAACTATCTATCCCTTAATGACTCTAGGAGACGACAGGTAGACTGAGTCTTTGCTTACTCACCTAGGAGAGATGTAGGTGGCATATAAGGGAGATATCTTCGGTCATACGTAGGATTGACGTTACTATTTAAGAAAGCTATTTGATAAAAATACAAATGTGGTTGTGTTGATTTTCTAAGGTTTCAGGGCTTTGTTATCTGGGATGCAGAAAGGGTACATTGAAAGCTTCTAAGGACTGTCTTCTTTCAGTCTCCTAAGATTTCTCGTTTCCCGGGTTTCCACATAGGGTTAAATAACATAACGATTCTGCTCCCTAGTTAATCTCTAATTTTATCTACTCCTCTATATTTAAGTATAATTTTAGACTGGACTACTTGAGGTAACAAAAGCAAAAGAGTCTCATGCGTTGATTGTACAAATACAGCCCAAGAAAAACCTTTGCTTTGTTTATTCCTTCAACAAATATTTATTATGTTCTATTTCCCAGGCACAGGTTAGAATAGTGATCAAAAAACAAAACTCTTGCCCCAAAGGAAGTTGTGTTCTTTTGAAGACAGACAGTAAACAGATAAATAAGGTAATATTTGTTTCCAGGTGGTGAAATGAGCTAAGGGGGAGGAGGACAGAATCAGGCTGGGGGGTCTGGGATAGGGGGAATGAAGAGCAGAGGCTGAAAAAAAAGAAAGTTGAAGACTGGCATACGTCCTTGACATGGGCACTGTGATATTGGGGATGGAACAAAGCTGCAATCTGATCTAACAGGTACTTCACTTGGTCAGAAAGAGAGGTTAATAAATCCATCTGCAGGATTCTTTCAATAATCCCATTTTCTGTGTTAGCCTAATTTGCATTGCTATAAAGTACCTGGGGCTGGCCAATTTATAAAGAAAAGAGGTTTAGTTTGGCTCACAGTTCTGCAGACTGTACAAGAAGCATATTGCCAAAATCTGCCTCTGGTCAGGGCTCGAAAGCTTCCAATCATGGTGGAAGGCAAAGAGGGAGCAGGTATGTCATGTGGCAAGAGAGGGAGCAAGAAAAAGAAGGGGGTGGAGGGTGCCAGGTGGGGTTGGGGGGCTGTCCAGACTCTTTTATACAACCAGATCTTGCATAAACTCGTTACCTTGGAGAAGGCACCAAGCCATTCCTAAGGGATCCACTCCCATGACTCAAACACCTCCCACTAGGCCCCACCTTTAACATTGGGGATTACATTTCGACACAAGATCTGGACAGCTCAAACACCTAAACTATATCACCCACTTATAGTAAAATCCCAAACCTGCCAAGAAATTTGCCTAGGTAAAGACAGTTTTATTAATTTAACATTAGGCGAAATTAGTTAATTTAGGTTACAGTGTTCCCCACCTAATCACTAATCATATACAGTGGTGGGGTGATGAGGAGTATTGGCACATTAAAAAATGAGGTTTTTAAAATACATAGTAAAGTTTTAGAGATTATAGGTAAAAAGCCTTGACACAATACACAAATATTATTGTAATAGATTTTGTTAAAAAGAATACATTACTAACCATATTACCAATCCATAAAATTTAAATACTGAACAACTGTAGCCCAACTACTTTGCTGTGAATTAAGGGCACACAGGGCCATGGGGAGAAAGAAGGCCTAAGCTTAAGTCACAGCTCTCATTGGGAACATGTATTTTGTTTTCTGACTTCACCCTCCAAATGACTATTGTAAAAGAAGTCCTCAGATGCTGTGGGATGGAGGGAACACAACCATAGATTCATACATTATACGTGTGTTACATCTTTACTTATAATTTGGGTTAAGTTTGATTTAGGTGCTTGAGATGTTTAAAGTAGAAAAAAAAGCTTTTAATCTAACAAAAATGTTTTTAAAATACTACCTCAGATTTGAGGAAGCTAAGGCAACTTACCCAGTCTTGAAAAACATGCGACCAATGGCTCTGAGCTCAATTGCTACTTGGTGTCGAGACAAACGCAGAGTTTAACTGTGGCACCTCCCAGCCTATGTTGAGTAAATCAAACACTTTCATGACACTAAAAGGCAAAGGAAGTACTTTGCTACGTGGAATTTGTAACAATTTTTAAAAATTATCTCTGTATAGAAAAATAGCTTCTTTATGTCTCACACATTTTCTTATCACATTCATTAAAAAGCACATTTTACCTTTGATTTTTGCGTCACCAACTTTGATAGATTCCATGGCTTTTAACGCAGTTTAATATCTCTTCATATTTGTTTTTTAGTATATAAAGCAAAAGTCAAGAAATATACAGCCCAAATCCAAAGCTGCTTTTATAAGACCAAGAATAATAATAGCTAACATAGATTGGTTAAGTGTTAAGTAGGGTTTTTAAAAATTGCTGTAATCCCAGCACTTTGAGAGGGCGAGGTGGGAGGATCACTTGAGCCCGGAAGTTCAAGATCAGCCTGGGTAACATGGCGAAACCCTGTCTCTATAGAATATACAAAAAATTAGCCAGGCATGATGGTGTGTGCCTGTAATCCCAGCTACCCAGGAGGCTGAAGTGGAAAGATTACTTGAGTCTGAGAGGTCAAGGCTGCAGTGAGCCATGATTGTGCCACTATACTGTAGCCTGGGTGACAAAGTGAGACCTTGTCTCAGGGGAAAATAAAATTGCATTGTCTCTATAAAACACAACAAATGTAAAATGCAACATTATTTTCACTTTCCAAATGAAGTGACGAAAGATTAGAAAGGTTAAACATGTGGCACTAGATCACAGAACTGGTAAAAATCATCAGTGAGACTTGAGTCAGCTCTCTCTGACTGCTTATCCAATTAAAGTGCTATCAGGTCATATAAATTAATAAGTTACTATTAACATTTCTACCTTGAAATTTCTTACAGTCATTAGCAGCAAAGTTGGATTCTTGTAAGTGAACAAATGCTCTATTAATTCATATAGAAATGGTATCATATTTGAGTCTAAATATAAATATCTCAACTAGAAAATATGGCTACGTTATTTATCACAAAATTACTAGGCTGGCACAGTGGCTTATACATGTAATCCCAGCATTTTGGGAGTCCGAGGTGGGAGGACTGTTTGAGCCCAGCAATTTGAGACCAGCCTGGGCAACATAGCAATACTCCCATCTCTATAAAAAATTTATTAGCCAGGCATGGTGTCATGTGCTTGTAGTCCAGGGTGCCCAGTACCCAGGAGGCTGAGGTTGGAGGATCAACTGAGCCCAGGCGGTCAAGGCTGCAGGGAGCCATGATCATGCCACTGAATTCCAGCCTGGGCAACACAGTGAGACCCCATCTCAGAAAAAAAAATTACTAAAACACGTAGATGGAGCCTAGTTTTCATGATAGAGGTGGTACCTCCCCATCGAAGGTATTATGGAAATTTGCAAGGGTGGTTTTTCAACAAAGATTGGTGAAGGGGAACAGCATGTTACTTGCCTTGAATGAGTAGAATAGTCCCACACATGAAGTATATTGTCTTACATCTTTCATAAATTTGGAAGAGTCCATTAAAAATCCATATAGGGAAGTAAACTATTTATAATTATGTGAGTCTAGAATTTGTTGCCATTTGACATGTGCATAGTTTCCCCATAGGTTAAATTTTCCAGAAATGTATTACAATAAAAATCTATGAAAGATTTTACATATTTGTTTAGTTTAGAATTTTATCAAGAGTCATTTACCGTATTTGGAAATCTTGTCACCTATGGCAATGATGCTCCTGATACGAGTCACCAGTCATCATTTGTATTATTCTTTTTTGTAGCTGCCACATATAAAGATGAAAAAAAGGATATTTGAGGCTCTTTTAAATAGTATTAGATGGAAAATTATTAAATATCAGAGATACATAAATTGCAGTATGGAATTATAGGTTGTAAGCATGTTATAGCTTATATTCATATTTATATTCATTTATCACACAATGATAAGAAATGTTGTGAAGATTATATATTGGATTTATTTACTTATTCTTATGTGGTCAGAGGTTTTTCACTGTTATTCTGTTACTGTCCATGAAGGTCTACCACAACTATATCTTCTTATATTACTATTCCTTATTCTAGTCCATCACCTGTCAAAGACTAAGGTTCTTAAGATCTGTTTAAGCACTAGAGTCTTGACAAGAAGTGGAAATTTAATGTGGATGATAGGCTTTGTGTGATTTTTTTAAACATTATTCCATCCTGTGGTTTTAATATAGGGAATTATTGTACAATACTCTACTTCTATATTTTGGAGGGATATTATCCTGTATAAAATAATTTTATTTCCTACTTTCTCTTATTACATACTAATAAGTCTTATTTATTAGTACTTATCCTAATTTTTTAAGAAATTCTAGTGTTTATATGGATACTCTCCTCTTTTAGTTTTCTATACTTCCTACACAGAATGCCATTTAAAAATAATCTGTTCCAAAAAGGAGATACATTGGGTAGAATAGGGTTGAACCTTATATAAGATTGAACTGCTGGGCTTGGCTCAAAAGCAAAAGAAATAGGTAGTTAATATTTTAGAGTCTTCTTACTGTGTGAGAAAATCTTGCTGGATTTTTATTTTTTAACTATTGATGTAGAAATAAAACAGAATTATGTGGGAAAAAATGTACAGAGTTGGAATTAAATAAATACCTTTGTAATGGTCACAGTTGATGGTCAGTTACATAGAAGATACTGCATTACTCTATTCACAAGGCATTCTGCTTTGTATTATTTGAGCATTTACATTATAATTGTAAGGCTCTAATTACACATGTCAACAAAGACTCCACCACTATCATTTATAAGGTTTCAGGTCCAGCTTCCACATTTTCCTATAATAGATATGCATATGAAAATAACAAGTTTCTTTAAAAAATCAGATACTTGAGATATAAAATATAGAAATATGCTGTATTTCTTAATTTTCAAATTTAGACTAGTTCTATTGAAACAGATGTAACTTTAAAAATGGAAGCATGTGAATATAGCAAGTAATTTTGCAACTGATAGCTGAGAATGCACTAATCTATTTAAATATATTTTCTTTTTATCAATCTATGGGATTCTGGAACCCGGTTATCACTTCAAACCGATAAAATGTGGATGGCACTATTTGAGCAGTCTGAAATCTTTGACCCTGCCTTGGCATGCAGTTGCAGGATAAAGTTAGCTTTCCTTCCCTTAAATGAACACGAGCAGACTTTTTCAATCCCTGCTCATTACCCCTAGAATCATTTTGAGCCAATTCATAGCCACTGCTTTGCTGTATATCACTGTAAATCATGGGTATAAAAAATAGTTTGGAGGGAAAAAATTTAAACGGTAGCAAAATGTCAGTTTCAAGGGGTGTTAAAAGGAAATTTAATCAACTTTCAACACATTGAACACCACCTTGGCATTAGACATCATAGATTTCCTTCTTACCTCCCAACTTCTGAGGCTTATTATTAAATGCTTTCGCAGCAAGCAAGATCACAAAAACATTAGACTGCTTGCTTACAGGTATATCCGACTTAGTAAACTTAAAGAGACGCTACCAGGGCTGGAAAAGCTGAAATTAGACCGATGGGCTTTACTGTATTCTGAAGCTGGGGCGTGCACAGTACACTATCTGATTCACTTTGCCTGCCAGCTTTGTTCTCTTGAGCCAGCAGGAGGGATTGACACTTAGGAGAATCTTTCTCTTTTAACCCGTGTGCTACTCCTGACAGCTAAGCTGGGTGAACAGAGCCTGGCAGACAGCTAGGACTCTGGGTTCGTTGTTTATGGGTAGCTGTTTAGAAATTGGCATTTTAACAATGCACTCCCTGACAATGTGTTCAAAATTAGGATAATTTTTAAAATTATACATAGGGCTGGCTACAAAATTTGTGGAGGCCAGTACAAAATGAAAATCCAGAGCCCCTACTAATAGCAAAGCATAAGCAAGTGAAAGACTTTCTAAACACCGGATGGTTTGTGCAGACTGTACACCCATGAAGCTGGCTCTGGTTATACAATTGCTCTTTGATCATTAAGCACTTAATGTATTTGCAGCAGAAAACGGATCAGTGTGGTTGTATTAATAGCTTAACAAATGAATATATGTAAAACATACAAAAGTAACTTACTTTTAATGAACTCTTCCTTATGTGCAAACCTGGTCTAGGGCAAGAAATAAAGGGTCTAGGAAAATATAAACTTTTAAAAATAAATTTAAAATACCAGCTCATAAATGGGACAGTTTCAGTTTTACTAACAAATTTACATGTAAGTCTACCAACACCCTATTTCTGAATGGAAGGTTAATTCCTTTAGAATTAATGTTCTAAAATTTTAGAATAAATAATTTGTAAAAACCTTATAAAATTTTGATCTGAAAGTTTAAAAAAGAAAGTCAATCTTTTTCCAATTTGTCGGACTTTTTAATGCTTTCCTAACCAAAGAAATCTAAGAACTAACAGATTTTTTAAGAATATGGCAAATTAAAAATTTTATTTGTGTTCAAGGACCAAAACACTGGCTTTTGAGCATATTTGTAAACTATATTCAGTCTTTTAATGTTTGATAAGCTACACTTACCCAAAACAAACAACTCATTTATTTATTAATTCAGCATTCACTGATTATTTGTTATATGAAACACTGTGAACTTTTCTATAATCTTCATTTTTTGTAAAAGTATTATCTCTTCAATAATCAAAAATAATATTCCTCAGAAACTTCTTAAAGTCTCACAACGTACAAGTTTTAAGGTCATTTGGGAAAGCTGACATCAATAGAAAATATACATTTCTAATCAGCTTCTAATTATGTTAATTATATATCCCATTTCAATTTAAATATACTTACTATTTTATGACTTTATAAGGAGTCAATGTGGACTAAAATGTGGAAATTCTGATAGGTAGGAACTAAGCTCACTTTCAACATTATGGTAAAAAAAATGTGTATTCTCTTCATTAAATTAAAAAAACTTGAATACCAACTATTCATAGATATGAGGATAAAAAGTACAGAACCTAGTTAAATAAGTGCAGCTTTTTTTTGTTTGTTTTGTTTTTTTGAGACAGAGTCTTGCTCTATTGCCAGGCTGGAGTGCAGTGCCATGATCTCGGCTCACTGCAACCTCTGCCTCCCAGGTTCAAATGATTCTCCTGCCTTAGCCTCCCAAGTATCTGGGATTACAGGTGTGCGACACCACGCCCAGCTAATTTTTGTAATTTAGTAGAGATGAGGTTTCACCATGTAGGCCAGGATGATCTCCATCTCTTGACCTTGTGATTTTCCCACCTTGGCCTCCCAAAGTGCAGGGATTACAGGAGTAAGCCACCACGCTGGGCTGAGAGCACATTCTTTTATTGGAGAATAGACAAAATCTGGTTGAGAAATCGATGGAGTTTAATGTGGAAAGTGCCCAATAAAGATACTGATAGGATTCTGTCAAGGCACAGATGAGGGGCATTTAACTGATCCTTAGGCGTTAGAAAAGAGTTTATGGAGAATCCAATACTGACCTGAGTCTAGACCTAAGTTTTGACGGATGAGTAGCCATTAGTCTAGCAGAAAACATGGAAAATGTATCCAGAGAGAGAGCAGAAGTTGTAAAGATGCAGATGTATACAAGGGCCTGTCACCAACCAGGGACTCCAGTGACAGGAGGCCTGTGAGGGTGTGGCAAAAGTTAAGACTCCAGAAATGGACAGAATGCAAAACATGAAGGGATTTTAGTCCCATTAAGCAGCTTGAACTTTATTTTAAAGTCTTGAGGGAGTCACTAATGGATTTATTTATTTCCTCATCATTATAAAATCAATATATGTTTATTTTTGAAAATTTGGAAATACAGCAAAGCAAATGCCACTTCTAAATTTTAAATAAGGAATTGACCTATCAATATTTGCATTTTAGAACGAGTATACTCATTTAAAATTATGGGGATAGAGTGGAGTAGAACTGGAGTTAGAGAAACTAATTTTATGAAGTTTTTAGGATACACTCTAAGCTTCTATACAAAGACCCTCAAATATAATGTTTTACAGGAAATTAGAAGAGTATTTCCCTTTTACCTAACAATTTATGAGCAAAGTAGTTGTGTAGGGCAGGAGACACCCATACTCCACAAGTCTTCCAAAGTCTTCCAGGATCTAAGTGGCTGTTGATGCATTTTTTACTATTTCTGAGCAGTAGGGGGAAACAGAGGGCCTAGAGAAAGCAGATTTCTCCCTTAAGAGATGACCTAGAATTTATGCACATTTCTGCCCACAGAGTATTGGATTGAATATAGGCTTATGGCCAGCCACACTCTGCAAGACAGCCTAGGAAATATAGTCACTCACTGATTAGCTGTGAAACCAGGAGGAAAAAATGAGTAGTGGGAGAAAATTTAGAAGTCTACAGAAGCAAGGGCAATACAGTAAACTGTGAGATAAATAGCAAGTGGCTATTTATCTCACAGGTAGTGGCACTTAGAATGTAGAAGAAGACACAGTCTTAGTAAGAAGAAAGGGAAGAAGCTTTTGGATTGTGTGGGACTATTCACAAAGGCACAGAGCAAGGAATGGAGCCTAACTGTCAGAGGAAGATAATGCAACTATACATAGGCTAATATGAAATGAAGAATTAAATAACGATCCCAAATAGATATAGAAATCTGGAGTCCCAGAGAGAAGCCAACTCTGGAGATACAGACAGGGGATACCACATCAGGATGTGGATAGTAATGAAGCAGGGGACCTCAAAGAGGTGTCCTGGTGAGTGAGAGTGCAGAAACTAAGACCAGACCCTGGGAAACACCAATGAAAGAAGGGTGTCAGAAAGCCCTACAGAAGATATCGAGAAGTAATGGCCAGGGACGGAGGTAAGCACATCTTCCAGGTAAAGTACCTTCACCAGAGAGGTAGATAAAGCACAAATCCATCTGAAGCCACCAGTGTTGAGCTGGAGAATCAGTTTAATGGTAAAGAGTGCAGGCTCTGGAGTCAGACAGCTCTGGGTTTGAACGTCAGAGCCATCCCTTTAGTACTGTTATCTTGGCTATATTCTTATTTCATACATTAGCTCAACATAAATTTATTAAACTTTATTTTTTTTTAAGACAGGGTCTTGTTATATCACCTAGGCTGGTCTCAAATTCCTGGGCTCAAGCAATCCTCCTGCCTCAGCCTCTCCGTAGGTGTGACTTCAGGTGTGCCACCACACCTGGCTAATTAATTAATTTTTTGTTTCCTTTTAAAAATGGGGCCAGAGGCTGGGGAGTGGAAGAATTCTTGCTATGTTGCCCAGACCGATCTTGAACTCCTGGCCTCAAGCAATCCTTCTGCCTCAGCCTCAAATGTATTGAATTCTTAGTAAGTACTGAGAATTATGCAAGTCTGTAGGAATACAGTGATTTTTCCTAAAGGACTGTGGTTTCTACCCTTTTGGAATTTACAGATTAATGGTAAGACAAAGGTTAAACAGATAACCATAAAAATTATATAAATTAATACGTAAATGTGATATAGGCTAAGAGAAAACCACAAGATATTATGAGAAATTATAAACATTATCACCTGTATAATTGAAATAATAATAGAGCTTACCTCATAAAATGTTATAAGGATTTGTTGAGATTATGCATACAAAGTGTTTAACATAATGGCTAACTCATATTAGCAGCTCAATAACTTGTTTGATCTTACTGCTATTAGCATGTTTCAAGGCAGAGATTAATAGTATCAAATCTAAAGAAGCTGAGATAAAGTTATTTATTATGTTACTAAAGATCCTTTGCTGAAATTATATCAATGAAGTAGAGAAAGCGTAAAGAAGATGACTGGTGTATAAATTAGTTCACGTGTGAAATCCTTTCTGCACATTGTTTCTGTTTTACAGGAAGGAAAGAGTTATAACAATAACTACTATTTATTTAGCCATTAGTCTGTGGCAAGCTTTACATGCATTAACTTATTTGAGGTTTTTCATTATCCTATGACATTAGTGCCTTTATTATCCTTATCTTACAGTTGAAGAAACTAAAACTTAAAAAGCTTAGGTAACTCGTCCAATGTCAAATAGCTTGTATTGTCAGCCATAATTTTAATCCAAAATCCTTTCTGAGTCCAAAGTCCTTCCTGTAAGCATTGTAACATTTTGGGTTAGACTCTCAGCTGTATTAGACTCCTTGTAAAACCAGTAACACTGGTCAATATCGCTTCTCAATGATAATATTGGTTTACACAAGGGAATAATATTGGGAAAATGAAGACATGTGTGTTTAATATTTATTTCATTCCATGCTATGGGGTAGCTCCTGATCATGCCTGATACTGGGGTAGGAGCTGGAAATGCAAGAATTAATGAGGCATATATCATTTTCCTCAAGGAATACCCAGTCCAGATAGATATTATAAATAGAAGAAATTTAAAAGAAAGACCTAAGAATCTGATTTTTTAAAGTAGTCACAAGATTTTTTACAAAATGATTTAACTTTTTCTGATAAGAAAGCAAATAGAAAACCATTAATAGAAAGACAAATAACCAATAGAAGAAAAGAAAATGTAACCTAAAAAAATCAATAAGTAAAACAATGGTGACAATAATAAACTTTACTCACTTAATGAATATATCTTTTAAGTATCTGTCATACGTTAGATATCTTGTTATTCTAGTCTTCATGAGCTCACAGTCTGCCGTTGTGTTTACAATAACAATCGTATAATGACAGAGAGTTTAAGTTCCTAGAAGCTTAATTTCAAAAGTCGGAGCCAAATTATTGATTCGTGTCATATGATTTTTAAAATTTTCTTTGCTGTAACTTGATCAAAAAGTTATGTGTTCAATTTGCAGACAGACCCCTCCACACACACACACACACAAGACAGATTTCCTTTGATAGTTTTCATAGTTATAGATAAGTGAGCGTGTTACTAGTGTCTCTAATTGTTTTTTTTTTTTTAAGTGGCACTGTTTACAGATTGTTTGTAATGTAGCTTTTACTCCTTCTTGGTATACAACCCCATCCCTCTTCCCTCTTGACAGTATCCTAATCTTCTATAACAAATCCACCATAAAAGCAAGAATGCAGTAAGATAACAGAAAGTAATGCCAGATAAAGGCAAAAAAATAAAATAAAATAAAGGAAAAGACAGTTATAGCAAAATCCTTAAGCTGTGTTTTTTAGTTTTAATCATTTTGTAAGAATTTATAAAATCAAAATTCTTTTGTGTGATGACAGTATTTTTTTCAAAGTCAGAGAAAATATAAATTCTTATTAAGCTGAGTTAGACTGAACTCTACTATGTAAGTATTCCTAAGACATTCACTTGACTCCTAGTACGAATCTACATATTCCAGGAAATGCAAAATTAATGTGTAATGTGTCATGTGCCCTTATAGAGCATATATTGTGACTGAGAAGGAAAAATAAAACCAATATGGAACAAATAGAGAGTAGCTCTATGTTTAGATATGATATGATTATCAAAATATGAAGTTCAGATAATAATTACTATGTCATGTTCAATGAAGGATGAAGCTGGCATCGGCTAGACTAGTTGGGAAGATGTGAGGAAAAAATACAGAATGAGATGACTTTTAGTTAGGAAATAAGAGGAAGGACATTCCAAGAAAATGTTGAGAGGCATCGATGAAATTAGTGTAAATAGTGGGCAGCCTTGACATGACAGGAGAATTTCTGTTGAGGAGTTTGGAGGAATAATATTTGATAGGTCAGGTGTGTGCCAATTATGGACATCCTTCAATAACACAGTGAATCTTTCAGACTGGGTATGATAAACTAGTGCCCAGTTTATGATAGCTATCTAGGAGTTGTTTGAAGCTCTCATTGAATTTCAGAGCAACAATGAATGATACCCTTTCTCTAACTAAAATTAAAATAATAATGGTGCAATAAAAGGACTTGTGAAAAGGTGATTGTTTGCTAGTTTTCCACCCTGTATGTGTCCTGTGTAGCTTAGGTTTGAATATTATACTTCTGTTATATTTTGTAATCTTTGACTTTTAAAAACTGATAATGGGAAGGGATCACATGGAGCACTGTATGAAGGTTTCCTTTCCTGTTTCTATAAACTCTTCTCTTAGTTAGTAATACCTAATATTCAGTTGATCATTTTGTATAAAATAGATCCTAAATTTGAAGTGAATTAAAACTTTGTGAAGGTGAGATGTATATTCATAAGAAGGAGAAAAAGCAATGAAACACAGTATTTTATGAAATCATAGTAGTAATACTTCTGTCAGAACAGAGACCTTAGAAAGCTCATTCCTTACTTTCCACAAGATGTTCTCATCCTTCTACATTGCCCTGGCAAGTGGCCATGAACTTAGGTTTAAACCCTTTAAAGTTGGATTTATTATACATTTAAGGTATTTTTATTGATAATAAGGCACTTCCACCCTTACCCCACTTCTAAAAAGCCTTTCCGCGGTTTCTAACTCTTGATCCTAGTTAAGGGTTGTGGGATGGTGTAGGAGCTTTGGATAAAAGATGAGTAGAAAGTACGGGTAAGGTTAATTCCCCCTCACTATGATAATCCTGCAGACCATAAATTTTCTCTTCTGTAGTTTAAACACCTACAGGTTTTGTTTTGCTGTTGTTGTGTTATTGCTGTTATTTTAGCATTCTTCCTATGAACAAACACAGGCCAAACCTTTATGACCTCCATAACCTCTATTATACGAATAGGAAGAATTTAAAAATATTTGCAGTTGCTTTACTCCTAAACAAAATTCAAAAATTTTAATGCGGAATCAAGGGTCTCGCAATTTTATCTCAAAGTAACTTAATGGCCTTTCCCCCTATTATTTCCTTCATGCCATTCAAGCTGCAGATAAACAGTTTACAGTTCTAGTGATATCTCTGTTTTAAAGTTTTGTCCTCCTTCTTGGAATACAGCTCCACTTTTCTTCCCTCTTGACTATATCCTGGTCTATCTGTCTTTCTGGGAGGTAGCTCCCAGCCCTTATCTCTTGTGCTAGAAGAAATCTCTCTCACTCTTCTAATTTTTTTAAAGCATTTCTCCATGTTCTACCTTATCCTATGTTTATTTATACACATAACCTACTTCCTTGAAGAGAAATAAATGGAAACTCAGTCATAAATAAGTGAATAAATGAGCAAATACATATGATTTATTTCAAATTCACTTACCGACTTGGTCATACTCTCCCAGAAACAATCAAGTTTGTTAATTGTCCCCTTTAAATTATTGTACCAAGAGCCCAAAACAAAAATCTGAAAAACAATGAGTAGAGAATGTTCTGTATGTTATAAATCTTCTAATTTAACCTACGATGTGTATATAAACATGCAAACATGTACGCGTACACACATATATACATTCTCACATACAGGGAAATAGAAAGGGGGGAATGCTACGTTAATAATTTATATTGTTTTCCAATCAACTGAGACTGTCCTTTCGTTTCATATATTCTGTGTTAACTCTTATTTTCTATATTCTGTACTTGGCCTGGCATAATGCCCTGAGTATAATAACTAAATAAATATTTGCCAAATTAAATAGTGCTTGCTGCTGAATGTGTTGACCTAACTACAGAAGTTGGTATTTATTTCCAGCAATTTTATCCCCAATTTCACCTTTGTTCTTATTTTTTGAAATATTTTTGGGATCCTGGAACTTTGAGCTGATATGCTGGCTTTTCCTCTCAACTTCAAGATATCTAAAAATTTGATTAGCATGCCATCTATGTCCTCAAACAAGTCATTAGTTAAAAAAAAATGCTGATATACTCTGAGATATTCTGTTAGAGATATCCATCTGGAGTGATAATGTATTCATAACCAAAAATCTTGAAATACAATCAGTCCACCATCAAACTATTTGATTAACTTACTCATATATTCAGTTCTCATTCACAATTTGGTTGCTGCTGAGAAGTTCGGCTTAGTTGGGGCAACCATTTCCCGTTTTGGTAGGGAGCTGAGAGGCCAATTGACTAGCTCTCATCCATGGAGTGAGTTTGGATGTGGTGTGTGTGACTTCCAGGCAATGGGCCTTAAAAGCAAGTGGTTTTTTTTCCCCCACACTTTTCCCTTCAGCTGGCTTGATGCAAGCCAACACAGTGAAAAAAGTCGTTTGTTGATGACAGATGAGCCATAAGATGGAAGAAATCTGGTTTTCTAAACAATTACTTAAGAGAGCTGAGCACTCATAAACACTAACTCTTTTGAAACAAGAAACAAATGTCTATCATGTTTGAACCAGTGTATGTCATTTTTGTTTGTTACAGCAACTAGCATTATTCTGCTAATATGGCTGTACATGTAATTGCTTTTCCTTATACTTCCTCCTTGCTGTCAGAACCCATCTTCCTCTATAGAGGATAAAAATTCCAGATCGTTATATTCCCAGTACTACTTTGGAGGGAAGAGAGCATGAGGATATGACCCATTTCTACTGGACCTAAAACAGAGTTTGCTTGTATAGTTTTGGGGAGACAAACTTCTGATAAAAAGGAAATGCTCCTTAAAGAGGCTCCAGGGCTTTTTGTGTGGAATTCCCTGTTGCTGCAATAACCATCTTACTTCCCATGAGGGAAAATCCAAAGAGAAAAGCTGTAAAATGGCAGAATAAAAGGCTCAAAGTGGCCTGGGTCCTTGAAGATATCTTTAAACCAAGGAAACTACTCTGTGTTTGAAGCTTTGCCCTTATCTCTCAGGCTAGTAATACCATCATAAAATGATAAGTTAGTCTAACATGACTTACTCTTATTGAACATGTTATGCTTCCTTGTAATTCTCACTTTCTTGTTCTAATGCCCTTTTAATACTTTTTGCAAAGTTAATTCTAAAATTTTGTTAAAAATCAACGTAAAACACACTGGTATAAAGCTTGTTAAATTCACCCTCTGTAAAAATGGGATACATTTGATTGTTTTCAGTGACTCTTTGCGTCAGACCTGAAATTTATTCCTTCAACTTTAGTTTAATTTGTTTCTTCAACAAACCTTCCATAATGAACACAGGGATTGGAAAGACATTTGAGCTTGGTAGATGTCTTTAATAAGTTATTTAATAACAACTTCAGGAAATTTAAAATCTAGTAGATGAAATAGGAGATAATTTAAGGAAGAAACAGCTAAATCATTAGGTTAAGAAGAAATAATGTGTTGGGAACACAGGAGCAGTAACTAAGTCTGAATTTTTAAGTGTAAATTATAAGTATGGCCACAAAGAATGCAGTCCTATTCCAAGCCACTTAGAATCTAGAAGATATTATAAGTGTCATTTAATATTGGATCACTTTGAGTCAATTTCAAGTCCACTTTGTATAGGCACTGAGAATTCTCCTTTTAATTCATACCTACTTTCTTTGTCTGCCTTCCTTTCCTTGCCCTTTCCCTTCCCGATACAGGATTCATTTTGTTGCTACACCTTTTCTCTGCTAGAAATTCTTTTGCCTTGGCTATTCACCTTTTTGTAGTAGTCCAGCTATAAGATATACAAATATCTCTCATATTTAATACTCTTAGCCTCTCACAGTACAATACTCCCCACAGGACTGAAGGTATACAAGGGGAAAAGGAAACAACTCATGAACTCAGTTCTATTGTACTTCATTTTTATATAATGCTTTTTGATGGAGGTGGTAGGGGTTCTGTTAAATACTTTGAGGCATGTGAGTTCATACAGAAGTTATTTGAGAAAACAAGACTCTAAAACAGTGTTTCTGATTATCACATTTATTTCCTCATGTAACTCAAAATTCTGCACTGATTATTGTATGAGTGAATATTGTACTGAGAAACAGCTCTTTCTACAGAATGTTGCACCACCTATCAACAGCCATTGTCTGCAATTATGTTCAACAATGTGCAATGGGAACTCACGATGTTTTATTTGAGAAAAATTCAATACTTGGGAAAAGTGTTAATACCTTATAGGCTGGTATAGTCTCGAAATATGATATTCATACAATGAATATTATAATCATTTTAATAAACCGCATTCAAATTAAGTGCCTAAATTTAAATTTAATTAAATTAATATGCAGAATGGAAAATAATTCTCAAAAATATGACATATTTGCTAGATATTTCAGAGGATTTATATACTATATATACAATATAAAATATATATATAACATAAATACATACAAAAATATAAATATGACATATTAGCTAGATATTTCAGAGGATATAAAGATTGATAAGACATAGTTTTTAACTTCAAGAAACTTAAAATTTAGTAGATGAAATAGGAGGAACATAAATAAATATAATTTAGAAAGAAAGAGCTAAATCATTGGGTCGAGAAGAAATAACGTGTTGGGAACACAGGAGCAGACAGATACATTCTTAGTATGAAGACCAAAAAGGTTAGAGAAGGCTTCGTTGCCAAAGTAAACTTTGAACTAATCCAGTAAATAATGATTTTGTAGATTAATGTGAGAACAGTGGGGTGTAAAGACATCTTTGAGACAGGAGAGTAAAGGGCAAGTTTGGGAAATGGTGAACTCTTCTCATAGGTGGTGTGGAGAGAAATACAGGCTGAGATCAGATCACAGAGAAATATGAATGTCATGCCAAGGAGGAGTAATTTTTTTCCTTTAATTATCAGTAATCCATTACAGTTCTTTTTTAATGTTTTAATTTAAAAAAAAAATGTAGGTACATGGTAGGTGTATATATTTACCGGGTACATGAGATGTTTTGATACAGGCATGCAATGTGAAATTAGCGCACCATAGAGAATGGGGTATCCATCCCCTCAAGCATTGATCCTTTGAGTTATAAATAATCCAATTACATTCTTTAAGTTATTTTAAAATATATAATGAAGTTATCACTGACTATGGTCACCTTATGGTGCTATCAAATAGTGGGTCTTATTATTTCTTTCTATTTTTTTTTAGTACTCATTAACCATCCCTACCTCCTCCCCAACACCCAACTACCCTTTCCAGCCTCTGGTAACCATCCTTCTACTCTCTGTGTCCATATGTTCAATTGATTTGAGTTTTTACATCCACAAATAAGTAAGAATATGTGATGTTTGTTTTTCTGGGCCTGGCTTATTTCACTTAACGTAATGATCTTCAGTTCCATTCATGTTGTTGCAAATAACTGGATCTCATTATTTTTTATGGCTAAATAGTATTCCATTGTGTGTATGTACCACATTTTCTTTATCCAGTCATCTATTAATGGAGACTTCGATTGCTTCCAAATCTTAGCTATTATAAACAGTGCCGCAATAAACATGGCTGTGCAGGTATCTCTTCAATATACTGATTTCCTTTCTTTTGGCTATACACCCACCAATGTGATTGCTGGCTTATGTGGTAGCTCAATTTTTAGTTTTTTGAAGAGCCTCCAAACTGTTCTCCATAGTAGTTGTACTAACTTACATTTCCACCAACAGTGTACCAGGATTCCCTTATTTCCTCACCCTCACCAGCGTTTATTTCCTGTTTTTCTGATATAAGCCATTGTAACTGGGGTGAGATGGTATCTTCTAGTAGTTTTGATTAGCATTTCTCTGATGATCAGTGATGCTGAGTACCCTTTCATATGCTTGTTTTTCATTTGTATGTCTTCCCATTAAATTTGTTGAGCCAGGAAGTTCCTGACTCTTTTAAGAAAATCTCTCTAGGAGTTGTGTAGAGGAGAAGCACAATGACACTAGTATGCTACCATCACAGATGGTGAAAGGGTTAATAAAAACTAAAACCAGCAGTGGAAATAGAGACACTTATAGACATCTGTAAAGGAAAATAATTAACAGTTGAGATGGAATATTTGACCTTGTAACTTCATGATAACTCTAGTGTTGTGTGTACAAAGAAACAGAATTCTGAATGTAAATTTGTTAACTTCATCTGTACTAATGAGATCACATTGTCTGGGAACAAAGCCACTGTGAGAACTGTTGATTATTTTGAGAATTCCTTTTTTTTATTAGATATCCTCCTATAAAAGTAATTACTACAACTTTCTTTCACTGCCTTTATTTCCCATTTGTATATTTAAAATCAAACCCCAAGAAACACAGGAAGTTTTTTTAATACTCAGAAATGTAATTAAGAAATATATCTGTACATCAAAACATTATATAACTTTAGCAAAGTATTATTTTATCTCATCAAATATTTTAATATAAACATAAAACACTTTTAACTTCAAGCAACCATACTTGCTAAGTTGGGTCTTTGTCAAGCCGTTGTCTCTTAATAAGTATATAGTTTAAAATGAAGCTTTCAACCCTTTGACCACGAAAATGAATTCCAAGGAATTAAGAGCCAAATTCTTTTTTCTCTATATTCAAAATGTAGCATTTCTCTTATAGTCTGTTTTCAAAATTATTATTTTTAAAGAGATATACAAATCAAAGTGGTGGTTACTATTTATAGTATTTCCATTACCAGGATTTCACTCAGAAGATTACCAGAATCTGACATTTTGATCCCAGATTCAATGGTGAAGGATTGTTATAGATCGGAAACTAGTTGTCCTGCTAGAACTATAGGACTAGCAGTTAACATTTCATTAATAGTGTCATTGGACCTGTAAGGATCTCTTAGTCGGTTATAGTTAGAAAGTTTTTCAATTGAAAAGTTGTGAATGGACATTTTGGATATTCATAGGAATTCTCATTTATACCACCTGTAAATAATTTTTTAGTTCTACCTATTTGAAACACTAGTTTTATTTGGCCTACAAATTATATTCTAATTTCACATTTTTCCTGCCTGAAATCTGTTCAAATTCTCTTTCTGCCACTTAATGTTGGAGTGATCTTCTATAAACATTTTAATTTATCTGAGCCTCAGTTTACCTAACTGTAAAATGAGAATCCGGATGCCTATCTTTCTGGATAATTGAATGCATTTAATGAGGTGATGTAAGTAAAGTATGGGCATTCAGGTAAAAGTAGTGACTGTTCTTAGGACACTTCTCAGCTCTGTTTATCGTACTTTAAGTCACATTCTTTTTTTTGTTTTTGAGACGGAGTCTTGCTCTATCATCCAGGCTGGAGTGCAGTGACGTGATCTTGGCTCACTGCAAGCTCTGCCTCCCAGGTTGACGCCATTCTCCTACCTCAGCCTCCCCAGCAGCTGGGACTACAGGCACCTGCCACCACGCCCGGCTAATTTTTTGTATTTTTAGTAGAGACGGGGTTTCACCGTGTTAGCCAGGATGGTCTCGATCTCCTGACCTTGTAATCTGCCCACCTCGGCCTCCCAAAGTGCTGGGATTACAGGTGTGAGCCACCGCACCCAGCCTAAGTCACATTCTTAAAGGAGTTTCTACTTCACTGCTTATTTATAACTGACTTTTGGCTCATTGTTTTAAAACTATGCTGGCATGAAATGCTAATTTTCTAGGGACTAAACTAAGGTGAGATAGTCTAAAATAAAATTAAACCCTCTTTTCTTATTTTTCTAATTCCTAAGAAAATGTAAAACTTTTTTCCTAAATTTTATATTTTTCTTTTCTTTTTTTTTTCCTGTAAATTTGATGCTGGTAATGTTGGCCAGGGGCGTAAGTGCATAATATAATAAAGAAACAACTAGAGAATTAATAGAGAGAGAAAAACTGAGAAGTGGCATGTTTTTAAGTATTTTTGTTAGTTTTTCAATGCAGAAATGTATATAAATATATTATTTGCTTCTATTTACATCATTCCTAATGTACCTGATAAAATTATATAAAGGTAGCTATTCATTGTCCTCCCTAGAGAGCACCATGGCTTTTTGATGCTTTGCTTATCTTTGAAAATATTTCATGATTTAGATTTTTCAGGAACTCAAAAATCTCTCTCCAATTGGGTCTGTCCAATTGGTACATATTAACAAGGCTTCTGACAAGAGTTAGGTGACACTATTTTTTGTGTGTGTGGTTTTTTACCTTAGCGATTCCTCTTTTAAGAAGGTGACATTGAAATAGTAAAACAAGAAATAAAAATAATTAGCACAATTAAATTTTACCAAGCAAAAAAATAATTTCTTAAACTGTTTTCATAATGTGTTGTACTATATTCATATAATGAAACAATTAGTGATATATATAAGTCCTTCATTGATGAAGATAAATTTATAGAGCAGGAAGATCTTATCCTTTAGTCAGTGGCCTAATAAGGATGAAGAATTGACCAAAATAATTTTCAAAAGCCCTTTATAAAACAGGTAACAAGACCCAATCTTCCAAAGGTTATATTGCCCTGCTGCCTTAAACAATTGGTCCCTGTGTGAGGCCGTAAGCATTTAATGAGGTATACATTGTAAGATGTAGAAGTCATCCTTTTATCCCATGGATACATAGCCAAAGACATGAGAGCTGTGAATTCTGGAACCACATGAGACCAGGTCATCACAGAATAAAAATTCTATCCAAAAAAAAAAAACCTTTCTTCAAATGGTCCTTTAAACTACTTTCTGTTGAACTATAAGGAATCACATGATAAATTACAAACATGTAGTCATGACTAATTTCTATCAATTTAAAATAAAACAATTGTTTTCCATGCATAAAAATGTTTGAGTGTACGACATAATTTATAATGTCATTTGAATTCTTCCTATGTAAATTGTTTTTATTCTAGCACCTCTAAAATTATAGGAACATTCTTTTTAAGAAACTTTCCTTCACATTATTGTTTTCCTCCTTTCTTAACATCAATCTATAAAATAAACTTTTAAATCAAATTGCATTTAATACGTTACAAAACGGTGAACTACATAAAATGCTTTTTAAAACATAATCACTTTTCTGTGGACTTTAGGTAAAACAATTTTTATGATTTGGGATTTTATATGTATATGGCATTTAAAATTAGAGAGTATTTAGGAGAACTGAATGAAATGAAAATAAAAGATAAGAAGATTATGTTTGCTAAGAAAGTCTGAAAAAATGATTTAGACCTGGAACAATAATTTGCTATTTGCATATAACACAGTTATGAGAACGATGGAGCCTCTCCTTCACCATTGGCAGAACAAGAGAGGAGACAGAGGAAAAAGCCATGGCAGAAAAGAAGTTGGGAATCATCCTTGATCATCTTCAGTTAAGAAGGAAATAGTCACTTCACCTCTACCACAAGGATTTCACCAAAGTTATATATTTCAATGCTTTTTAAAAGAGACTTTATCACCTACCTAGATATTCTAAGATTTTGATCAAACACTTCCTACCCCCATGTAATAGACTGTAAAAGTGGAAAACAGGTTTTTCTGTGCTCTGATCACCCCTCTGCACAAGCAGCACTTCTGGAAACCTGGACCTCAGCTCTGCCCGAGAGGCCTGCCTGGTCTCCCTCCTTAGAATTCCTGGTAGACGTGGATTTTCAATGATCCAATGCCACTTTATCCAAGTCATTCTACTTATCACTTTACTGACTCTTCTATTTTCTGCCCAAGTTTCCTGACTTGAAGACTAAAAAAAAAAACCAAAGTAAAAGACAAATAAAACAGTTTTCTGAAGCTGACAGTTTTCTAAGGAAGTTTCTTTTTACAAGTGTCTAAACTTGGAAACGACAGGGGAAGTAGGTAATAATATGGACTCTTCAGAAAATAGCATTTAGGGAGAAAAAATTTTGTTTTCAGAGCCTTACAGAAAAGAGTAAGTCTATAGTAAGAGTTATTATTATTTACTCCCATTGTTAGGTACCATCAGTGTTTCTCAATAAAACCCTTAATTGGTAGACTTTGCTTACATGTAGGGGGAAAATCACCAATTTTGAAGTTAGAGTATAAAACTCATACAGTCAAGTAAAGACTAAACAAAAGAAGATATGAAAATGACTTTGCACGATACCTAACATTATTATCATCACCACCACAATAACCATCACTACCAAAAGACCTGTTTTCAAATTGCATCGGCTGTGCCACCCGCTAGATATGTGATATTGAGCAAATTACTAATCTTTTCTGAGCCTCAGTTTCTACTCTGCAAACTGGGAATAATATCTACCTTAAAAGTTGTCTGGAAAAATCAATTTGATTTTGTTTGTGCTAAGTGCTCATTAAATTTAAACTGCAATGTTTTGTGGTTGGAGTAGGGCAAAGGATAGGATGGAGTTCCCACCAGTATGAAGGAATTTGTGCTACGGAGAGTGGTGGGTCCTCTTAAAACATCCATTTATTACTTGAAGCCTCGGTAAAGGCAAATGAAAAGAAAGATGGAAAATGAAGAGAAAAAAAGAACATTACCATACAGTATATAAAATACATTCTTTAATCAGCCATTCATATTTATTAGATTTTTAAAAAGCATCGAGTGCCTTAAAAGGTTTTTGAAAGCTATGCTATTTTTAATAAAGTCTCATGTGAAGCACCAAATGAGCTCTTAAAAAGGCTGGAAGTGCCATTCCTTTCCATTTCTATCAATAGGAATTGCCCAGGTGTAATGTGCTCCATGCAGCGCATTATCTAGGGACTGAGCCCACTGTATTCTTCACCAGTGAAGGCTTCGAGGTGCCCTTCCTGGGGAGCCATTCCTAGAGTGTGTTAGAAAAGATCAGAAAGCAAATATGGAAATCACTAGCATCTTTTGATTTTGAAATGCACCTTGTGCATTTACCTGTTTGACATATGAATGAAGAACTCAAATAAAGCATAAGTCTCATTGAGTGAGGTTTCATAAAAAGTACTATTTTCTTCCTAGATGTAACACAAATAGCGAAGCTATCACTAGATATTTTTCTTTATTTTTATGATTTTAAGAGAGAAAATAGGTCAATTCTTGAAAGCAGGCCAGTTTTTAAAATATAGCATGTCTTAAAAATATTTTAATAAACATTTGGTTCCTACTATTCACAGAAAATGTGCTCTTACATGTTAGAAATGTCTTACCTCATCTTTTTTAACAGCCATGTTCCTAGGATGTGCTTGATGTAAGAGGAGCATTTTATAATTAGCGATATATACATATACCCAGACCTAAATTTAGCCTAAATGCATTTTCAAAAAGTTGTAAAATACTGTGTTCAGATTCTCTTTTCTCCAATGGATTAATCTGAAAAACAACTGGGACTCAATTTAGAATTTCCTGGCAGCGAGCAAGAAAAATGTCAAAATCACAGTTTTACTTTATTGAAGGCCCTCTTAGGAGTCCAATGGAAAGAACTGTGTGTGCCTGGTAGCCAGAGAGCAGTGGGAGGTAATATTTAGTTTATTAATGTGTCTTTGATTTTTTTTCATAGTGTTGATGCCTAGTATTAAAAACCAAGACCTTGATCCAATTTTCCCCTTGCCCTCCCTCTAATGGAAAAGAGCTATGAAAAACAGATAAAGTTAACAAGATGTTGCATAAAATCAAAGTGCATTTCGGCAATCCCAGGATGTTCAATATATCCCATTTGCTTGTGCATTGGAATGGCTCAGTAAATTATGTTTCACTTGTAAATATTGAATTCTAATATCCAAGTGCCAACAGTACACAACCTTGTACATACGTTAGACAACATTCTTGTCCTCTGGAAGCTTAAGTTTTATAAAAACAAAACTAGTAATTTGTTTTCTTGATGTTTTTCTTATTTTGCATTTTATTAACATGGCAAGAGCCACCTATTTATTACTTGTGCATTGGATCTGATTTTCTTTATCCTTCATATTGAATTAAACTAGATTTTTGAGAGATCTACATTAGGGTGAAGTGTGACTAAGAATTAAGAAAATTATATTGCTAAGTAATAGATGAATTCTGATATTTTAGTGGCTAATAAACTATTG
Source organism: Nomascus leucogenys (assembly GCF_006542625.1). Taxonomy (NCBI): domain Eukaryota; kingdom Metazoa; phylum Chordata; class Mammalia; order Primates; family Hylobatidae; genus Nomascus; species Nomascus leucogenys. Next base: position 17,121,139 of record NC_044403.1, read on the forward strand.
GTAATATTTTAGAAAATTGATGCAAAATAAAATTGTAGTAAATTTCTTGATGTGTTTGATCTTTCATAAACTCAAGAAGCAGCCACCAAAATATTAGTGAAACATGCAAATCTTTTGTGGAAATACTAACTGGATTATTAAAGATTAGTTGTGTTATTTGGGTGCTTTAGCAGAAATATTTTAGAGGGATAAAATAAAAAGAGATTAAATGACCTGCAGATGTGTCTGACACCTAATTTTTATCTATTAAGACACTAGCTACAGAGTCTTCAAAGTGCTATTACCAAAGTATGAGACTAGTTCTGGAGAGGAGTCTTTGGGAAAACCACAGCCTAAATGATCTGACAACAAAATGCTCTTGATCTTCAGGTCATTGGCAATCATGGTATTGAGATTTGTTGTGTTTTCATTACGTTTCATAAACTAGCATTTTAATTTTTTTGCTCCCTCAGTGATTAGAAAAACCATATTATATGAAGACATACCATTTTTGTAATATTACTTTTAGGACCATTTTCTGCCCGGTCTGTCTCTTATGCTTAAATTCTAACCTTCATTCAACTCTATTTCCCACCTATATTTCCCCTGCATTTTAGAGAGGTGTTGTTCCCTGGCTTACATAATTTCAGGCTGTCATAATAAAGTATGGATCTGTACTCAATGCACAAAATAGATGAGGGGATAGTCATACCCATCTTGCTATATTCCCCATGCTTGTGTTTTTTGACTGAAATAATTTTGATGATGCCAGCCATACTTAATAGAGATGATCATTGCTCACCATCCCACATCACTGCTGAAGAAGGACCTAGGGTCAAGGCTCTGCTGAAGGCAGGTGCCACATTTTGTATTATACTTGGTCAAAATAATATAATAAGAATGGTAAGAGGTGGGGTAAGGTCATGGGAAGTTAAAATCCATTCGCAAGTCTAAATTATAAGGAAATAGAAACAATGACTAAATAGAGAAGCTGGCCTTCAGATAAAGTTTAAAATGAAATGAGGATCACTGAAAAAGAGAGAAAGACAGAGGGAGACCAAGGGACAGAGAGTGAATATAACATTGCAGACCCTACAAGAAGGATAGTTGTGTCCTTTCCTGTCAACTTTTGTCTTCCCATTCCAATATGTATGTTCTCTTATCAAATTGCTTTTTAATTAAGGTTATTTGAGTTATTATTCTCTGCAATTAAGAAAAACTTAATAAAAACAACTTTGGATAATCAAAAAAATGAATATTAAAATGTCAAGTTACATTGGAAAATCCTAGAGCCATAGAACCATGCATATCATCTTGTGCAACCTTAAATATAAAAATAGAGGTTTTAAAACCTTATAAATGTGCTTCAAATGACACGGTAAAGATTATATCACAAATGTATACAAGTGGTCTATATGAAACAGTTTAATGAATTTTACTGATATCTTTTAGGGTAGACACCAGTAGCTGCCCTTTTTACAGATGAGGAAATAGAGTTATTTGCCCAAAATTCCATGGGTAATAAGTAGAAAAGGCAGAAATTTTTTTCCAACAAACTAAAACTTTATGTAAATAAATTAATCAGAGGCATGTTGACACTCATGAAAGAGAGTTCAAAGAGTCTGTTCTCAGTTGCTGTAGCATGTCATCCCTCCAAACCTAACCAAGTATATTATAAGTAGTTTCAGAAAAATAATGACACCACACATTTCCAGAAAATATCTCAATTTTATACAACTATGCAAGTGATTTATTCAAAATTCCTATAATAATTGGATTTGATGATAATGAAGAGAGTGATGATAATGATAATAATGGTGATGGTGGTGATGATAGTGATGCTTAATGCATGAATGCCTACAAAATATCTCAAAATGAGTGTTCCTTGGGCACCTCACTTGGCATTTCCAAAATAGAAATCATCTCGCAACCCAAATATTCACTCAGCCTATGACTCCAAGCTCACAATCTGAGTTATTCTTTCCTCTTCTGCTTAACTCATCCTTGACATGAAGAGTCACCAGTCTTTGAAACAACCTGTCTTCTAAATGTGTGTTGGACCAGCTACCCATGTCCATGGCTATGCCCTCTACCTGTGTTTAGACCATCAGCTTTTCTCTTTTGAGTATCTGAGTAGGTCTTCTAACTAGACTCTTTGCATCCAGCCTCCCTTTCTTAAGAGGGAATGCTTATTAATCCTTTTTGTCCCTGAGTGGAACGAGCTATCTAAAATGAAATCTGATTTCACACTCATGCTTAAAATGAATCAATAGTTTAAATCCATAGTCCTTAACATGAATTACCAATGTTCTTATGGCTCTCTCACTCTCCCCTAACCTCACTCTACCCCTTGCAAACCCATGTACAGCTACCCAGATGTACTACACTCTCTCAAAACTCTATGAATTTGAACTTTCAGTGACTACCAATACCACTTATTCCATTATCGATAATAACTGCAACTACTACTACTCTACCAGTATTCATAAAGTCAAATTAACAGTTTTATTCTTTCATGGGAAAAGTTCAGAAGTAGGAGCTTAAGTTTAACTATGGAATAAAGCAGCAGTGGTCCTCAACCTTTCAGGCACCAGGGACTGATTCTGTGGAAGACAATTTTTCCGTGGACTGGGGAGGGCAGGATGGTTTCAGGATGATTCAAGCACACTACATTTATTGTGCACTGTGTTTTTATTATTATTATGCTGTAATAAATAATTAAATAATTATACAACTCACTATAGTGTAGAATCAATGGGAGCCCTGAGCTTGATTTCCTGCAAATAGATGTTCCCATCTGGGGGTGATGGGAGACAGTGACAGATCATCAGGCATTAGATTCTTCTAAGGGGCATGCAACCCAGATCCCTTGCATGCACAGTTCACGATAGAATTCGCGCTCCTGTGAGAATGTAATGTCACCTCTGATCTGACAGGAGACAGAGCTCGGGCTGTAATGAGAGTGATGGGGAGTGGCTGTAAATACAGATGAAGCTTTGCTCACTCACCTGCCACTCACCTACAGCTCTGCAGTCCGGTTCCTAACAGGTCCGTGGTCTGTGGGCTGGGTTCCCCTGGAATAAAGGATACACATTCTTTTTTTCTTAAAGCTTGATGGTAGCTTCAATCGCATACTATAAAATTGCTCCTTAATTTCCAGCCATTGTTTTCAACAGAAGGAAGAAACAGAACTTTTCACCAGTCTTCCATCGGCCAGAACTTATTAATATTATTACTCCTAGACTCAACATAGACTAGGAAATGTAATCAAAATATCAGAAGGTTACTTTTACTAAATTAGATAAGTAGAGAATACACTGATAGATAACTAGAAATCTCCTCTATAGCTGTCACGTATTCTATACTTAGTATACAATTGGCACTTTAATGCATACTTTATTTTCATTATCTCATTTACTCTTCATAACATATTCCAAAGCTAGGTACCTATTATCCTCATCTTACAGATGATAAAAGTAAGTCTCAAAAGGTTGTATAATTCACTCTGTGTATTGCTAGTAAGTGCAAGAGGTGGAATTCAAACTCAGAATTTACCCCAAATTCAATGATTTTTTCATTATACTAGATTGCTCCTCATTATTTATTAAATGTCAAGGCTTGTACTAGGCATTGGGCATACAGAAGTGAAGCTTGTGTTCAAAGAGAACAAGCTGAAAGAGCTGGGGCATAAAGGCAGGAATGCCCATTTATGGAGTTGAGTAAGTAAATAGGCATCAGAAAGGGGTATGCAGAAGGTTATGAAGATTGCACTTGCTGTTCTCTTTGCCTGGAAATCTCTGGCCTATCGGCACAAATACTAGCATATTTGCTCAATCAACTCCTGCTCTACTCTGTGTCATCTCTCAGCTCCAACATCAGAAAATATGGTTTAGGGATACCTACCATGAGTTCTCTTAGGCCCTATGCACACCTCCATTCCACTACTTACCTAATCGAATTATAATTCTTTTTGTACAGGTGGTACCTCCCTGCACATTGAGGTCAGAGATTTTCTTTACATCTTTAGCACCTAAGAAAAGTGTCTCACATGTGGAGGTCAATATTTTCCAATGTGAAAGACCTTTCATGATACGTGTTATCACATACTAATTTATTTATATTTGTGTGTATATGTGAATATGTGTGTGTGAAAGTGAAGCAAAAACACTTCATTGCACTTCAATGAAATGAAAATGTGCATTTACAATTAGTACATGTATTTTAAACTTAACTTTCTTTAAATTTTCTTTAAAAATTAACACAGAATTTTGTTTCTTCTGCAGATACAAACTTAAAGCTGGATGAAACTCCAGCTTAATGGCACAATCAAACCAGATTTATTCTTGATAAATGTAGTATTCATAATTTCCTATAAGCTTAATTATCACCTGTACCTAAAGATAAACACATTTACCTAAATGATTATCCTTTTCAATTTTTTTTATATTTGGAAGACATAGCTACAGAATAAAAGTAATTTAATATTATGGAGCATGTAAAAAAGAGTAGAACTCTTCATACCATTATTCACTTTCTTCGTGTATGTGGGGTGTGTTGTTTCACTTCTAAATTATTGCTGGTACTTTCCATACACATGTTTGCATTTTGGACAGTTACATATGCAGTTGCTATTGCTGATGTTAGAAGATGCTGGCATCTTCTAAATTCTGGGCCATGATGAGAAAAGTTGTGGCATTAGAGGAGATGGTATTCGGTGTTTTTGTTTTGTTTGGTTTGGTATTTTATTATTATTATTATTATTATACTTTAAGTTCTAGGGTACATGTGCACAACGTGCAGGTTTGTTACATATGTATACATGTGCCATGTTGGTGTGCTGCACCCATTAACTCATTTACATTAGGTAAATCTCCTAATGCTCCCCCCTCCCCTCACCCCATGACAGGCCCCAGTGTGTGACGTTCCCCTTCCTGTGTCCAAGTGTTCTCATTGTTCAATTCCCACCTATGAGTGAGAACATGTGGTGTTTGGTTTTTTGTCCTTGTGGTAGTTTGCTGAGAATGATGGTTTCCAGCTTCATCCATGTCCCTACAAAGGACATGAGTTCATCCTTTTTTATGGCTGCATAGTATTCCATGGTATATATGTGCCACATTTTCTTAATCCAGTCTATCATTGATGGACATTTGGGTTGGTTCCAAGTCTTTGCTATTGTGAATAGTGCCACAGTAAATATACGTGTGCATGTGTCTTTATAGCAGCATGATTTAAAAAATGCTCATCATCACTAGCCATCAGAGAAATGCGAATCAAAACCACAATGAGATACCATCTCACACTAGTTAGAATGGCGATCATTAAAAAGTCAGGAAACAACAGATGCTGGAGAGGATGTAGAGAAATAGGAACTCTTTTACACTGTTGGTGGGACTGTAAACTAGTTCAACCATTGTGGAAGACAGTGTGGGCAATTCCTCAAGGATCTAGAACTAGAAATACCATTTGACCCAGCCAGCCCATTACTGGGTATATACCCAAAGGTATTCAGTGTTTTAATACATTTTGGCCTTTTAGAAAATACCCAATTGAAAAGGAATCAGTCCTTGGACAAACTTAATTTTTTAATAAACTTTGTTCTGTATCTCCTAAGTATATATATAACTGTTTATATATTTTGATGTTAGAGAGTATAATTTTGCCCACTAAAGATCTAAGACACTTGATGGAAGTAGGAAAGCTTTTCTTTTCTTTTCTTTTCCTTGTTTCTTTCTTTCTTTTTTTCTTTATTACATATAACTAAGCAAACATAACTCCTGCTTTAAGAAAGTTTTGCTTTCAAAATGAAATAATACTAATGAAATAGATTGAGAGTAAGTTTTTGGTGTAATATAGGATTTATCCTTATTTTAACTAATTATATCTTCATATAAAAATAGTTGACAATGTGCCTTTATTCAAAAGTGCCTTCATGATTCCATTTAGCCCCAACAACATCTTGATATAGTTGTTCTCTTTAAAGATGAAGACATTAAAGCTCTGAGCAAATATATAATTTGACTGGATTTCCAAAATAGTGAAGTCATTAGTAAGTCCTATTTTTTAGACAAAAGTCCAGGGCTCCATCTAGTTCATGAAGAAAATGCATCTTGACTCAAATTTTAAATTAATGTTTACCTCATTCCTTCTGCTTAGCTCAATCAGGGCAAAAAGACACTTCCATGACATGGTGTTACAGACTCCTTTCCAAAGTCTGGAAAGTTCTATCTTTACTGTAATTCTCTCATTTTACAGACAAGAAAATTGAGGATCAGGAAGTTACTACTGGTCTGCAACCTGAGTGGTTGTGCTTCTTTCCACACAGGGTAAAAGGATTCCTTCTTTTGCAAGTAGAATATTGAGTGGTGCCAAATTGGAGAATCTGGCCTATGTATCACTTTTCAGTAGGAAGAGTTCATTATGTCAAGTTCAAGGATATTTGCTTCCCTCAATAAACCTGTATATCTTCACCATGTATTTTCTTAAGCTGATTTAGATACATGCAAATTCTTATGTTGACCATTCCCTGTTATGTTTAAGAGCTTAATTTCTTGAGATCAATTACCTCCGTCTTATAAAGGAATACTTGATCTAGGTAATTTATAAAGAAAAGAGGCTTATTTGGCTTACAGTTCTGCAGACTGTTCAAGAAGGATGGCACCAGCATCTGCACCTAGTGAGGGCCTCAGGCTGATGGAATGTGAAGGGAAACCAATGTGTGCAGAGATCACATAGCAGGAGAGGAAGCCAGAAGAAGAGTGGGGAGGTGCCACACTCTCTTTAACAACCACCTCTCATCAGAAATAATAGAGTACAATTTACATTTAATACTTACTCTAACAATAGACTAAGTATTTGCATTTTGTACAGTTACCCATGCAGTTGCTGTTGCTGATGTTAGAAGATGCTGGCGTCTTCTAAATTCTGGGCCATGATGAGAAAAGTTGTGGTATTAGAGGAGATTGTATTCAATGTTTCAATACATCTTGGCCTTTTAGAAGATATCCAATTGAAAAGGGGCAATTTTAATTCTCTAATTCCTTGGACAAATTTAATTCCCTGATAAACTTTGTTCTTTATCTCCTAAATATATGTACCTGTTTTATAAGTTGAGAACTCAATCAATGCTTCAGGGATGGCACCAAGCCATTGATGAGGGATCCATCCCCATGATCCAAACACTTCCCATTAGTTCTCACTTCCAACATCACATTTAAACATGAGGTTTGGAAGGGACAAACAGACAAACTATAGTACCAATGCATTGCTGATCTGAATAAAAAGTCGTAAATAGAAAAATATCATGAGTAGTGCCTGCCCTGAACATACAAGCATTTCTGTTAATCTGATGCAGTCCATTTTTATGAACCTGTTCAATAACAGAAATGGCATGCAGTCCACCATTACACATGCTGGGCTACCTTTTCTGAGTATTGGCACTCTGCTGAAACTAGCGAAGTACACTACTGAGAAGTGTTCAAGGTACAAAAAGAGGCAAATATGAAAAAAAATCAATCACTTTGGGAGGTAGACACATGCTTGTTACATTACCCATTGTACTTCTCAGTATATCTTTCCAATTAAAGAAGAAAAAAAGGAAAGTACAGCCATGAGGTATGAGTAGTAAAGGAATGAGCAGGGCCTTATGGGATGACACTACTGTGAGAGAAGCCAAGCAGACTTGGCATGGACCTGAAGCTGCCAGTGATCTTTTATATTTCATCTAAACTCTTACTAATATCCCCAGGCAAGTTATCCCCAACCCTCCAGTGCTGCAGCTCATCAGTGAGTTGACCTGTGAGATACTTGCATCTTGGAAGTCTGCAAGTGGGAGTCCACCAGGCACCATAGTTTATAAGTTATTACAGTTTAACATTTGTGTGTGTGTGTGTGTGTGTGTTTCTGAAGATCAGTCTTCCCTATAGACAGATGTTTGTGTAATAGAAAAATGTTGTGATGAAATTAAACTTTTTCATATGGCACAAAGACATAAGAGAGGCTTACCTTGATCCTGGTCACCTTCCAAGCATCTAAACACATCACTTTATAAATAAATAAATACTTAATTCTGGAAATCCAGAGGACAGAGCTTAATTTGTTGTTGTTGTTTTTCACATCTTTGGTTTTTTTTTCTATTTTAAATTTTAATATCAGTAACCTACATGGTAATCTCTTATGGTAATATAGATATGAAATTTTAAACTGTTATTAAATCAGTAAAACCTCAGATTTTATATTAATTTAAGAGGATACTGAAACAGGAGAGTTCCCTGACCCCTCACGGGACTGGCCCCAGGGTTGCGACTTGTTCACTGGGCTGTTGCACATTCAAACCCTTACAAGAAGCATGCAGGTGAGCTGGGGTGAGAGCTTTTGGGCTCTGGACTCAAGGCAGTGTCTAGGAGTGTTACAATGCTCCTTTATCTTTGCTGTCTAGGGACGGCTGTTACCCAGCTCAGTGGAGAGTCAGGGTAACAGCCTTTTACACCTGCTCTCTTTGTACCTAGGTCCTTGTCCAGCATCCGGGAAGGTCACACAAACTTGAAGGATGGTGACTGCAGGGATTTTATTGAGTGATGGAGGTGGCTCTCAGTGGGAAGGATGGGGAGCGTGACACGGGATGGAGGAGAAGGATGATCTTCTCCTGGAGTTCAGCCGTCCCATAGCCAATCTCCTCTCTGACCATCCCTAGCCAAATTCCTCTTGACATTCAAGTGCCCCTTCTCTTCTGTCCTTCTCTGCTGCACCATTCTGCCACTGTGCTGCTCTGCCGCTCTTCAGCTCGTGGATTCAGCAGTTTGGGGTTTACATGGACACAGGATAGGGGGCATGGTCGGCCAAAAGGCAGTATTTGGGCATAAAAATAGGAATGACTGTTCTCATTTAGGGCTGTGGGTCCAGACTTGAGGGTGGAGCCCTCACCAGGCACCCCACCACCCTGCCTCCTGTCTATATCAATACAATGTATGGCTAGAACCACTCTAGAAATATTTAGACACTCTTGTGCAAGAGAAATCTTTACCAGAAATCACTGAATTAATATAAGCTTAAATAGTGAAGAGGGAAACCTTGCACTGAGAATGGTTCACTACTAGCTTTAAAGATTCTGTTTTCTTCACGAAGACAAGTTGGGGAGGTCTAATACATCCCAGAAGATCCCAAAATTTAACCGTAAGTGAAATTCTACTAGGAAATATTTTTCTATTATTGAAAATAAAAATGAATGAGAGAAAAATAAAAAGGAAAAATTAATTCTAAAAACTATAGTAGAATACAAACAGAAAGGCTATATTCTCATTCAGTCTTATTTAATTAACTATTACAAATGAAAAAGGAAAGAAAGAAACCAAGTAGAATATTATTAGTGCTCTAAATAGTCATTGTATTTCAGTTTAACATGGATCAAGTTGCTCCTTTATTGAGGATAGGGATCTGCTGCCTGGCCCCATCTCTATATAGTGAGAATCCCAGGGCAGACTGTTGCCCAGGAATTATTCTGTGATTATGATGGAAAGTTAGAAGTGTAAATCTAAAGTGTAATCTGGAGCATACAATTTATGAAAAGCAAAAGCAAAAGGACTTTATGGTGTAAATATCTTTGTAATGTTAAAGCACAGCTAAGATTTTCAAGGCAGTTGAACTACTTCTTAAAATATTTTGGGTGGCTCACGCCTTTAATCCCAGCACATTCGGTGGCTGAGGCGGGTGGATCACCTGAGGCCAGGAGTTCGAGACAAGCCTGGACAATATGGCCAAAACTCATCTCTAGTAAAAATACAAATATTAGCTGAGTGTGGTGGCACGTGCCTGTAATCCCAGCTACTAGGGGACACTGAGGCAAGAGAATTGCTTGAACCTGGGAGGCAGAGGTTGCAGCATGCCGAGATCGTGCCATTGCACTCCAGCTTGGGCAACAGAGTGAGACTCCATCTCAAAAAGATATATATATTTTTTGATTTGTTCTGTTTTACTTTTTTGTTGTTGTTGTTCTTGAATGTAACCAAAAGTGTCTGGTTATGTAACTAACTACATTGTGTCCTGCACATTCAAATAGTTTATTACAACCAAAATTTTAAAATCAGGGAAGTCTGAAATTGCATTCACCAATAGATCTTCAAAACAATGGTAATAAAGCCTTCTAAGAAGATTGCTCTGTTTAAAAGTCTTAGACTAACAGACAAGAAAATTTAAAATATTTTGTCCTTTTAAATTGCTCAGTATTTTGGAAGAATCTCTATATTTTTTGAATGGATTTGACTGAATAATATTAATAATAGCAATAACAACAGCTAGCATTTATGGATATCTTAACATATGCCAGGCATTTTGTTTAGGCACTTATGCATGTATTATGTAGTTTAATAAAATAGTCTTATGAGATGGTACAGCTAAGAGTTATAATCATGAACCCATATTAAGAGGAGGAATCTAAGACTTACACAAGTTAATTAATTTACCCAAAATCACACAAGGAGAAAGTGGCAGAGTTAATGTGGTGCCTGAGGGGTCTAGCTCCAGGACCCATTGCCTTTACCTGCTTTCATTCCAAGGAAAATGGATTTATCATTCAAATACATTGGGTATTTATATACCCAATATGATTTTACTAAATGCTTTATGCTGACCAAGCAACAAGGAAAAAATGCATACAACCACCTTTTAATTACACATTTCCCACCCAATCTCTACGTGTGAGCTTTAGGAATAAACACATCTGCCCTTCTTTTGTGTGTGTGTTTTTGGCCCGCAAGCTATATTTGGTATCCTAAATATGCAATTGTCCCATGTCTTTTGTGTTTGTTTGCTTTAAGAGCCCAGTCAAGTTAGTCAGCCTTCCACCCTTAAGGGCTCTGAACAATGAGTGTAGGTTGGCATCCACCACCTTCATATCCTCTGATACCTGAAAAATTGTTCTGTGAGAATATTTCTTCCCTGAGGGAGGAAATTTCCTCCCTTTTAAACTCCAATTATCCATGTTACTTGTAACTTTTACTTAAGATAACAGCTGGCCCCATTACTATTTTAAATAAACAAGCTACCTTGGCCTTTAAAAGTGTTCAAGAACACAATTATATTTTTTTATGTAAGACATGGTCATCAATGGACTGCACTTTAATATATAGTCTCACTGAGCTTTTTAAACACTGGAAACATCTTATTTTGGTAACTACATTTTTTAAAATTTAAAATCTGGCTGCTAGAGCTTCAAAAATGCTGAGCTTCAAAATGCTACCAAGATGTATATGGTAATGTTGTTATCTTTAAAACAATACAATAACCAACAGGATCCAACCTTAGCTTTCTTTCTGAGAATATTTTTCCCAAAGCTAAGGTAAAAGGAAACTTCTTTTTTAATTGATGAATTATAAATGTATTGCATGTGAACCATAATTGTTTAAACATCATTTTTTGAGAGTAGCTGTCTTAGTCAGCTATCCCCTAGAACATAAAGAAATGACTTGATAAAGCTGTTCATATAGAGTTTGAGCTGTAGCTGAATCATTGCCTTCTAATTTATGGTAAATAATTTATTTTTATTTGAGCAGAAGACACTTTACCAAGGTTTGGGTAGCAATAAATAGCAATGAGTACCTGGAGGTACAGAGGTAGCCTTGAAAGCTGTAGAATAATGCCTTAATTATAACTGTTTCTGCTTCTTTTCTACTTAATCCTTCAAAAGCAATATATATTTTACTTTCCTATTGTCTTAATATTCTTCCATTCGTAAATATAAATTGAGAACCAGGTATGAGACAGGTACCGTACTAGGCACTGGGTATGCGCGAATGAACAAAATGAGCCAAAACTTCTCATCTCATGGAACTTACCATTTAGAGGCATAAGACAGATATTTTAAAAAATAAATCAATAATTAAATCATAGGGTATTTATAAGATGATGAGTGCCAAGGAGAAAAACAAAGATGGAGAAGTCCTGGGGAAAGTTAGGATGCTATTTTCAAAGGCTGGTAAAGACTTTACTGAGAATGTAACACTTGAGGAGAGCCATGAATGAGGTGAGGGAAAGATTCATTTAGGTTCCTGAGGGAGAAGGATTTTAGGCAGGCTTTTTACATAGCTACATTTGATCAAGGTTGCTTCACCCAAAGAAATTTTATATTTACTTCTTTTTGTTTTCTTTCCAAGAGAGCTAAACTTAGGAATGTGAAGTGTCATATGAATCCTCTAGACTGTGAACTCCTCGACGAGAGGAACAATGTCTTACTTTTTCTGTCCTTAGAGTCTGGCTCAGTGCCTGGCATAATAAACATTCAGTGAGAGCAATAAAAAGAGAATGGAGAAAAAAAAATACATACAGACAAACACAGTAATTCTGCCTTCAACCCAGATTCCCATCTCCAGTTTTTACATTTTTCAGGTAATCATTATATTTTACATAATCAATATGATAATCTGTTTATAGTTTAATTTCCCATTTTTAAATATAAGAAGTGTCTTAAAAGATAATTAAAGTGACTTCACCCCATATCACATGTTTCTTCTTTATTTTGATTATGTTCTGCTTGTCAGGCAAAGGAGAGTTGGAATCAAATTCTGTTGCCATTAAGCTCTGTACTACAGGCTTTTTTCCGTACTCCTTAGTATGATCTCTTGAAAATTCATTGAATGCTATGCGTATGTGAGTTTGTACATCTCTATCACAGTCCCATATCTGCCCCCTAGATCTTATCACAATCTGAAATTATCTTGTGTTTTCATTTCTTTACACGTATATTGAATTGCCAGTCTTCTTGACTCCACTGGAAGTATTATGAAGCTTCATATTAAACCCTGACTCTAAGGACTTTTCACATAGTAGATAGACAACAGATATATCTGGAAGGAAAGAAGGAAGGAAGGAAGGAAGGAAGGAAGGAGGGAAGGAAGGAAGGAAGGAAGGAAGGAAGGAAGGAAGGAAGGAAGGAAGGAAGGAAGGAAGGAAGGGCTGTAAAAATAAAAGGCAACAATATATCTATCCTAGGAGCCTATTTTCTTTGTAGACTATGTTATAATTTATTTGAAGATTTTCAATGAAAGTAATAAGGTTCTTAAGTGATTTTAAAATATGTATAGTTGGCCAAAGCCCAGTTTCATGAAAATAAATGGTTAGATGAAAATAAATGGTTACATGTATTTTTCTCAAAATGTGCACACATGTAGGGCTTTGCTAACTAATAAGCGGATACACTAGTTCAATCACTAAGAAAAAAGTAAAATTACATAGATCCATTTGTATTAACAAGCTTGGGAAAAATGAATGTAGTTGTTAACTTTCTAATCTGCTTTTGGATTTTTGAGATACATTATAAAGACAGTAATATGAAATATTATTTATCAAGTAGTTCTAATCTAGCAAATTTATTTCATTAATACTTTTAATCAATACTTTATTATCTTTCCACATTGGACTTTTTTATTTAATCCACAATCACATTTTTAAAATATCCCTGAAATTATTCATTTGTTTTAAGATATATTTATCTTTTATCACTTGAAAGAAAATAAATCCACAGTTTATTAAGCACCTACTATGTATAAGGAGTTATGTAAGGAAGAATATATCAGAAGTCAAAAGTATAGGTCATTCTCCTTATATAAAATTTGTAACCATCTCCATAATATGAATTAATCCATAGACAGTCAAGTGATAGAATTTGTCGCTTCCAGTGAAAAGGTATCATAAGAATCAGATTTAGAAGGATGAAGAGTACAGAAGAAAATTTCATGTACTAGGAAACAACAAATCAGAAGCACAAATTTGAGAAAGTTCAATGTGTGTTCCAGAACTATTGAGTAGTGGATAGGGGTTATATTTCAATTAGAGATGAAATCAGAAATTGATTTGCTGATAGAATGAGGGGATCCATAATGGTAAAGCTAAAGACTTTGACTGTATACTATTGCACAAAATTCAAATCACTACATAAAAATAAAAGTTTGCAATTCTAAATCATCTCCATGAATGAACAGAACAGAGTAAAAATTTAGACGTAAGTCTCTTAATGATTTTCATTTCTCAACACTTCAAGAAAAAATCCAACAAACACAAATCATATTGGAAGTGAAAGCTATATCCAATCGAAAGATTACCTTGGATTTATACAGCACTTTACCATCTAAGAGCTCATAGCTATGACTAAGAAATGTTCACTCTGTGTAAGCCCATACACTTAGGTGTTTATGCACATGTGTATATATATGCATGGAATAGTTCTTCACTATACTATAGATATTAGTTACCAACATATGCCAACTATAACACATTTCTGAAACATACTAAATATGAAAAAAAGAGCTGAGATGTTAGCAAATGTCATTATGTGTGCATCCATTATATAGACATCAGTTTTAAAACTGGGAGTGGGAGAAGGAAAAAGAGAGGAGGACAGATTATATGTACTGAGTACCTACTGTGCATTATTCACTGTGCTGAATGCATTACAGAGGTGACTTTCATATGATACTCCAGGAAACAGAAATCCAAGATCATGAGGTAAGGAGATTTTGAATTACTGCTCTACTCCAGGAATGTGTACTTGGTCTAGACTCTCGGCACAATTTTCCCTCCCACAGAAAGCCATAGGGCTTATATACGGTTTCTGGAGATATCAAGGATGTCAAAATTTGCTTTAACCACCAAATGAAAGGAGTAAAGCAAACTACATTATGAAGGTTGATTATGCTTTGTTATATTGATGGAAACTTTAAATCAGACCAGTTAATGACAGTTTTTGAAAATCAGTGGCATGGTCTTTGGATCCAGTGTTTTACTGTGGTATTTGTGAGAACATTCAAATTGGCCAGCAGTTAAAGTGAGTCTTGCCCAATTGACAGATGTGAGCCCTTCAGAGACCAAAGTTGTCCATCATTGCTGGAGCAATGGAGTAAAAACACAAAGAGAGGAAGTCTCTGGGTCATTCTGGGAGTTGCAAATTTCTCCAGGCCAGTAACAAAGTTGACCGTGGCTGGAGAATCTTACCAACACAGATGGTTGCTCTATGATTAGAGGGACTTGAGGAAACTATTAATATGTGGGATCAAAGGCAGCAAAATTTTTCCTGCAATGATGGCGCATCTTGAAGTTCCGACCTCCAGGATAATTTTACCTATTTCCTATCTTCTACTAATTACATACTTATCATTCTTCAACCTAAATCGTATTCTTTCAAGCATTTCCTACCAGTTTCAACTGACTTAGAAGCTCCATGCAGGTGTCTGAAAAGCATCTCCAGCTTACATGACTAACACTGGGCTTGGTATCATCTCCTTGGAAGGAAAAGGGAAAAAGAGGAAAAAAACTCACTTTCCCAAGTCCCTAGATGGTGCATTGGATTCTCCATCCATCACCCAAGGTGGAGTTCTGAGAGTCGTTTTAAATTTTTCCCTACTTTTTATTTGCCATTTTCAATCACTCTCTAAATCCTGTCAATTTTATCTCATCAATCCAATATTCCCCCTCCATTTAATGTGTAAATTTAGATATTTTTAATCCAAGAGAGTCTTTCTTTTAAGATTCTTGCTGCCTTGGAACCTCTCAGTCTTTTATTCCCTTCTAATTTTATTTTCTTCCTATCTCAGCTCAGAAGGCCTCACTATGGTAATTTTTAAAATTATCATCCTCCCCCACCTTGCCCACAAACATCCTTTTCTTTTTTTTTTTTCTGTAAACTCCAAAAGCAATCAATCTGATTGATCATTCACTTTGGGTAATGCTGGAGGGATTTAATTAAATTGGGCTAATGCTGTTATAAATCCATAAATCAATGTCCTCCCAATGCACTGGCTTGTCAATACTTTTATACTTTTGTGATCATCTCTCTTTCTCTCATTTGTGAATTTTACTACCCTTCTCAGCCTTCCGCCCCATATCTCACCTCTTCATCAGAAGGGTGCCTTGCTTTCTACTTCACAAGGGTAAAAATATGCGTGTGTACATGGATAGACAGACAGACAGACAGACAGATAGATTAATTATTAACCAGAGGCCTCCTCAAATTTCTCCCTCTTCTGGAAGCTTATTTATACACATAATCAAAATTATTCCTTTTCTCTCTCTTTAAATAAAACACTGTTCCTTCTGTTACTGATCTAGTCACATGGCTTTATCATCTACAGATTGATCACTTCCAAAATTGTATTTCCAAACTTACCATCTTAAAACTCTGCCTTTGCTTTCTGCTCCAATGTGTCCTCTCGCACACTCAATAATCCCTATCTCAGTTGTTGTCACCAAACCAGGAATCATCCTCAGTTCATCTCTCTCCTTCACTCCCAATCGACCCATTAATAAGCCATTCTATGTACCGAATCTATTCATTTTTGTCCCCAACAACCACACTGATTCTGGGCGCTATCATCTCTCACCCAGAATGCCCTAATGGTCTTCTACCTCATTTTATTATTTCTACT
The DNA here is from genome assembly GCF_006542625.1 of Nomascus leucogenys. Classification (NCBI taxonomy): domain Eukaryota; kingdom Metazoa; phylum Chordata; class Mammalia; order Primates; family Hylobatidae; genus Nomascus; species Nomascus leucogenys. The sequence goes on from NC_044403.1 coordinate 17,137,524, forward strand.
GATTCCTTCCAGTTCATTTTCCACATGACGACAATAATGATACTGAAACTCAGATTCGATGATGCTGTCTTTCAATGACTTTCCATTGCACTTTGAATAAATCAGACTTTCTTATAATGGCTTGTAAGACCCCATGTTATCAGGTCCATATCTACCTCTCTCCTCACTTACAGGGAATTACTACAATGCTCTTTTTCCATCTCCTCAAACTTACCAGGCTCTTTCTTTCCAGAGACATTTTGCAAATGCTATTGTTTCTTCCTAGCTTGCCTTTCCCAGCTCTTCACATACATTGCTCTTTCTTTCTTCCCTTCCCTAGCTGAGCTTAAATGCCATCTTCTCAGAGAGAGATTTTCCCTGGTCACTCAATCTAAATAGGCTTCCCATCTGTGTCTCACCAAGTTATTTTTCATTTCAGCACTTTTTTCTTTCTTCTAGCATTGAGCACCATTTGCATAAGTTTATTTGTTCAACTATTTTTTTTGGCATCCCATACTATACTGCTCCACGAAACGCAGTCGGTGTCTTCCTTGTTCTTCAGAACGTAGCTCAGTGTCTGAGAGATAGGAGGTGTCTAATCCCAGTGATCTGTGCTCTAGATACCACCCTCCTGGTCTTTTGGGTGGTTGCTCCAATTGATAACTCCCTCTTCTATTTTCAGCCTCTGTTTATCTGCCCTGTTATTTGTATCTCTGCAAACTTTCCACATGGGCGTTCCCCAAGGAAGGCTTTTTTGAAGTTCTTTACCAGAGTTTTTTGGCTCTCATATTAAGCCATATTATCCAAGCTAATCACTACAGTAATGAAGACAACAGTTTTGCTCCCTCATACCACTCCTCTGTTTTATTTCTCATTTATTCAGAATCCAGCTACTTCTTACATACCTGAATGTGTCATTGGCCTTTCAAATTTAAAATATCCAAAAATAAATCCCTGACCCCTAATAACTCTTCCTCGTATATTTCCTATCTCCTTTTACCATTCAGCCAATCCCAAAAAGCAGAAAGTTTACAATTATGCTGAATTGCTCCTTATCCATCAGCCAGCACATCATCTTGATTATATCTCCTAAACAACTCCTCTCTGCACTGCTTTATATTTCAATTCTCTCTCTTTTTGCCCTCTTTGTTTGCTTTCTGTTTCACCCACTCTTTATTCTTACCGTCTCAAAAACAAATTGATTAAGAAACTCTGTGCTTTAAATTTATTAATGAGTCCCCGCTGCTTTAAAAATACATCAAAATCTTTCATCTTTGCCATGGCATATGAGGTGTCGACAGAGAAAGCAAACTTTGTAAAATACTTAAAGATATTTATTCTGAACCAAATGTGAGTGACCATGGCCCAAAGCACAGACTCAAGAGGTCCTAAGTATGTATGCTTAAAGAGGTTTGGTTACAACTTCGTTTTATATGTTTTAGGGAGATAGAAGCCATCAATCAATACATGTGAGGTAAACATTGGTTTGGTCCAGAAAGGCAGGATGTGGTGGGAGGTTTACAGGTCATAGTTAGGTTCAAAGATTTTCTGATTGGTGATTGGTTGAAAGAGTTAAATTACTACTAAAAACCTGGAATCAATAGAAAGGAGTGTCTGGGATGAGGTAAGGGCTTGGGATACCAGGTTCTTTTTTTCTTTTTTCTTTCTTTCTGGTTTTTTTTTTTTTTTTTTTTTTTTTGAGATGGAGTCTTGCTCTGTCACTTGAGCTGGAGTACAGTGGCTCGATCTCAGCCCACTGCAACCTCCACCTCTCAGGTTCAAGCGATTCTCCTGCCTCAGCCTCCGGAGTAGCTGGGACTACAGGTGTGCCCCACCACCCCCAGCTAATGTTTTTGTTGCTGTTGTTGTTGTTTTCGTATTTTGAGTAGAGACGGAGTTTTGCCATGTTGGCCAGGCTGGTCTCGAACTCCTGACCTCAGGTGATCCACCCATCTTGGCTTCCCAAAGTACTGGAATTACAGGCATGAGCCACCATGCCCAGCCTAAGATTCTTATTATGTTGATGAAATCCAGTAGGTGGCCATCCTTAGAGACAATAGATGGCAAATATTTCCCATTCAGACCTTCGAAAGTTGCTAAACTCTCCAGAAAATACTCAGTAAGAGAAGGAGATTTTCTATAGAATGCAATTTTTCCCCACAAGAGACAGCTATGTTGAGCCATTCTAAAATATGTCAAAGAAGTATAATTTGGGGTTAAATACTTTGATTTCTTTTGCAGCCTGCTGTCATGTGATGCTATGCTACAGTCAGTTTGGAATTTGGTATCCTATTGCTACAAAGAGTCTGTTTTGTCAGTCTTAAAATATCAGGTTTAATTTTAATGTTGGTAACTTGTGCCTGAATTTGGGAGGAGAGTATAATGAGGCATGTCTGAACTCCTTTCCCACCCTGGCCTGAACTAGTTTTTCAGGTTTATTTGAAATCCCCTTGGCTGAGAGAGGGGGTCCATTCAGTCATTTGGTTGCGGGGGGTTCTAAGAATTTTATTTTTGGTTTACAGAGGTCATCTTTTATTATTTAGCTCCTGTTCATTTTCTTACCTTATTTTTTTAAATCATTCTTCCCTAAGAACTTTTAACTGTGACCAAGTTGCACAACCAGAAGTTCTCTGAAACCTCTGTACATGGGGCCTACTGCCTGGTCAACCTTATGCAACTGGCCAACTAGAAGGTCATCC